>NW_020447797.1:1078667-1247189 GCF_003343035.1 Apteryx rowi
ACATCTCTGTTTTCCACTGCCAGATGGGGGCATTGCAGCAGGACCTGATGACGCTGTGTTCACCTTGGACCTCCTAGATCTTTAACTCCCCAAGCAGCACATGTCTTCCTTCAGCTTTTTCTCCAGCAGGATCAGCCCCCCCGAGTGATCATTGCACTACCGAGAAACCAAAATGTGATTCTGCTCCAATATTTTCTGCATCCCACACGTGGCAAATGCCAACTGCAGTCAGTATCCCACCATCCACCACATCAAGATTGTCCCAGAAGGGAAACTGAGGCACTGAATGCCTCTTTCCTAAGGTCACTCGGGGGGGGTGAGGAATGGAGCTGAGATTAGACCAAGTTCTCCAGCGTCTCTGGACATTTAGATTTAGAGCCCAAAGCCTGGTGTGTTGCAGTGGAGGACTCTCRCCTGCTTAGCACAAGGGCTGCTCGTGGCCCCATTGGGTGCCAGCGTAACGCGCCGTTGCAGGGCGAGCATGTCAGCGCACCCCTGGTCTCCCGCTTCCATCAGCGCCTGCACCCCGAGCTCGGGGAGCTGCCGGGGCAATCACAGCTCCTCGCTCGGAGCACGGTGCACCGGCTCCCTTCCCTGCGGCACGCGAGGCGGGTCGGTCCCGTCCCACCCTGGCCACCGCTTGTCCAGCCTGCGGTGCCCCGACGGGATGCCGTGAACCGCGTGGTTTCTCGTAAACCTTTCCTCTGCCTCGTGCTTTGTCGAGAGCGAGACGGGAGGGGAAAGGGGCGGCTGGTGCCCTCACCCGGGAGAAGAACGCGGGGGGCCGACGCGGTGTCAGCGCTCRTCGGCACGACGAGGCTCAGGGTCTTGCAGGCACCGAGACAGGGCTGCTACCACGAGTGTGAGCRGCAAGCTGATGCGCACACACAGTGTCAGTCTCTCTGACCTGCCACTGACCCAGCAGCACGGTTCAATTAATAACAATTAGCAATTAACGTTCCCCCGCAGTACTTTCCCTCTCCAAAGCAATGCACAGATATTAATTAATTAATTACCCTCTGAAGCAGACATCAACCCCCCCTTCCCATACTCTCCAGAGACAGGCTTGGCCCCCCCCCCCTTTGGTATTTTATTGCCTCGAACAAGATGCAATTTCCGTGGCAGGAAGGGCTGACAGCTCTGAGCAGCGAGATAGATGGCTCGTAGCCTAATTAACGATCTAAGATGGGGCTTGGGTTTTCCACTGCCGACAGCCGTAACTGGAGAGCAGAGTGATTAGCTGGGTTAAGCAGCGCGATCCAGCGGCTTCGAACAAAGCCGGAGAGGTCGGCGGGATCGAGGGATCAGCTGTGCTGATGGCTGGGGGCGCTGAGCCCCCTTGGAGGGGGCAGGAGGGAGAGGGAAGGGCCAGAGAAAGCTCAGCTGCGTCTCCGCGCTGCGGGAAGCCGTACGCGGGAACTGCCAGGTCCTTGGTCCCTTTTACGCAGTGATTTTGGTCCATTCCCGTGACTGACTTCTGAATTTGTATCGCACTGGTCACAGCCTAGGGCAGGGGCTCAGGACACCCTTTGGYGAGCAGCGGAAACCAGCTACAGCGGCTCAGACATTTTAGGAAATCCCTTGGGATGGAGACAGTTGGAAGAGGGGCTGCCATACGCTCTGCGCTGCCCTTCCTCCTCCCCAGCTGTCTGCTTGTACCGCTGCTGGAGAGAGGCGCCCAGCCGAGAAGGACCCTTGCTCTGCCACAGTATGGCTCTTTTTATGTTCTCTTCTCCTGGTCAGATTCCTCCGATCTGCAGGAAAAGAGTGAGAAGCTGGAAACGTTGGAGGCCTGGTTTCGAATGGCTCTRCCCTGCTGATGCCTTTTCCCTGCTGTTCCTGAGGACATGTGTCCGTGATTGCCCAAGGCTCAGAGGAGGCAGCACCAAGCCACCGTGGAGCCGTCCTTGCTGTGGGGACCTTTCTCACCGCTTGGTCCTGTTCCCTGGCCCAGCTGGGCTTGCTGCCACCCYGTGACATTGCTTCACACTTGTACAAAAGTACTTGTGGAGGAAGAAAGACCTCYTGGGACAGTAATGACATATGGGAAGGTGGAGGGCTGAGTACAGAGTCAGTCTGCCCCATCCCTTCTTCCTCACCAGGACTGAGGATCCCCCCGGGGCATGTAGCTGGGACTGAGCCCACACTTGGCCACGAGCCTGCAGGAAAAGTTGCCAGACTTTGGGTGTTAAACACAGTGAGCTTTAAAGGAGCTAGATGCAAACCTCAGACGGCAGAGCAACAGCAGCAGCGTAGCAAGGGAGGACACAGATCAGCACGGCTAGGTGACACATCGCAGCCTGCAGCTGGAGGTGGCCTTGTGAAGCTTCACCAAAAGAGCTGGCCCCTCCAATGTGGTTGGAATCAAGCACCTTCACTCAACTATTCCAGCATGCCCCATTTCCACCGTGCCCAACTGCACATCATTTGCGACTGACTCTAACCACTTGCTCTGGTACTGCTGCCCAGCCCTGTTCCCTGCCTTTCCCCTGCTCCGGGGTATCCCTTTGCCCTCGTCTCCACTGACTTCCAGGCTGTCTTCTTCAGCTGGTGAGCTTCTCACTGCCTCCACCTTGACAGCTTTCATAGCTTTGAAAAGTCCCCTCCCCAGTCTGAGCAACTAATGAAAATACTAAGGAGCATCCAGCCCAGAAAAGACCCCCCTCTACAACCCCCTTGCCTTAGCCTGGACAGTGACTTGCTTTGTGGTCCCCTGAGTTCAAGCCTTCTCCAAGACCCTCAGTTAATTTAAAGCACCTCGTCATCCCTTCAGTTGCTCAGGCGCATTTTGCACGAAGCCGTGTCAAAAGCCCTACCAGCACCAAGACGAAGCACAGGCGGGAGATCAAGGCTCAATGCAAGAATCACGGGGTGATATTCTGTGGCTGATGTGACTCAGGGGGGCAGAGCAGACAGTGATAACAACTCCATCTGGCATTAAAATCTGTGGATTTATGAGTTTACCCGTATTAGAGGGCCAGCCCTTGTCATTGTGTAGACAGCATATTTGCTCTGAGTATTTATTCTGTTTGGAGTCTCTCCCTTTTAAATGATGAGCCTGCTGGATGCAGAACCAGACAAAAGAATATCAATCATAGCTAAATGAATGCCCTGTAAAACCTGATTTATGGGCAATTAAAAGTTTCCCTGGATTAAGCTCTGGTCTCTCTTGCTTACTGTAAATAATTCTCGCTTCCTTTATGTATCAAAGGGGGCCTGGATTTTCAGGGACAGCTAAAAAAAGAAGAATGGCATTAGGATATTGGAAACGAAAGCCACAAACAAGGTGGGGAAGGGGATACTGCCTGAATCAAAGCAAATCCTATGGAATCTGGATTTGCCAGAGCGAGGGCCACTAAAGAAGAGGTAGAGTGATAGACGCAGTCATAAGGGAAGGACCATTTTTTCTAAGGTTGTATTAAACTCTCCTGAAGACCATAAATGCGGGGAACTGTGTGCATTCACAGACATTTACATTTTTGGGGCTGAAGACTTGTTTTTTTCAGCCACCTCCCAAGGTCCCGTTCTTGGCTGCACCCTCCCTCAACTATCACCTTTTATAGGCTCATACTCTGGGTTAATTCACCTATAATTTTCCTCCAGTTTATCTGCACACATAGCTAAGGAAACCTGGGCCACGCTAAAGCGTTGGCTGTGTTTGCCGTTGCATGTTCTGGGCAAATAGTACAGGATTTCAGGGTGGAAGAGGCACTGTGCTCTGCAAAAGACAGGCCAAAAGCCTTTGCCCACTGATTTCTGAATCTTGTTGTTCTGCTTCTTGTTGAGTGACTCACTGATAAAGCAGGGCACTGTCTACAGCGAAGGAGGGTCTCTTTTATTAGCTCAACATACAGTTGGGGGAAAAAAAAACAACAGATGGGCCTCTAGGCGTGTTATCCTGTCTTCAGGAAGAGCCATCTTCTCCTAACTGACAGCTTTCAAGTGTTGGGGAATGGCTTCTGGGCTAAGTTTGTTCAGGGACCCTCTGCTAATGACTTTTCCTTTCTTTCGAGCCTGAAAACTGTTCTCTAACCCCAGCCAGCAAAGGCAGAGTGAGATCCAGCCTCCCTAAATCCTGCAGCCTGGGGTTGGTGAGGGACTCAGACCTCATCTTGAGCTCATCACTCACGACAGGCTTCTGGGCCGGAGCTGCAGCAGGCTCTGTGCCGAATTTCCGGGGAGCAGGGCTGTATTTCAGGATGGAGCCGAACGGTCTCCGCAGGCGAGGCTCATTGTATTTCTATACATTCATCCTATGGCGATACAGCAGCTATTCTGGGAACAGATTGTGCCATTGCCATTCACTTCTTCGCTGGAGATGTGAAATCACGGGGGTGATTTCATACACCCAGAATTAACTCGGGCTTTTAAGGAAACCCGGGACTGGAAGAGATCCCCAGGATCAGCATGCCCTGCTGCTGCAGGCTCCGTGTCTCCTGCAGAGATTTGAGCAGCGAAGGGGTGGTGGCCCAGTTTCATTTACTGTTGCTGGAGCTGATGAGATGTGGAGGGGGGTGAGGGAGAGGGGAATCCCCCCCCACCCCCCCCATCAAACTCATTTTCATAAAATAATAGGGCTTTTCCAAATGGTTTTATCAGCCCCAGAAATGTCATCAGTCCCTGGCAAAACTGCAGGTGAGCTGTTTCTTTTTCTTTAATTTGTTTAAATGACTTGTAGGGCGCAAAAAGAGCATTTTGCAGCATATTTGGCTGCCTGTCTCTTTGCCTGTCTGTCCGTCCCCCCAGGGGATGTCTACCTGGCAAGGCAACGGGGACGAACCTACGCTAAGCTGGAGCCRACAGCCAGGTGCATCGGAAACACCTTCGTCGTGCCAGCCCGGAGATCTGCAGGCTGCAAAACCTGCCGAAGCAGGAGAGATCAGCCGCCGCTGCGCTCGCTCTCGGCGCCGGATTGCTGCAGGTCTCTGCGCTGCCTGGCTGGACACCGGTTTGGGGCTGCGGGGCTGCAGGGACACGCTCACTTCAGGCTGTAGTTTCGTGGTCGCTTTTAGCCCGTGCGGCTGCTAGGAGCGGCTTGGCCTTGCACACGGGTGGGGCTGCGCTCCCAGAGCCCGTGCAAGGACCCCCGTGACGGCCACATCGGAAAAATCACGGCACTGGGGCTTGGAGGGGTTTGGACTGTGCCAAAAGAGGAGCTGAATTTTGAATGCATATATTTCTCAGGCAAAACAGATTGCGCCGGGATGCTTTTTAGCTTGGGTGTTTCTTTTGGGGGCTGGCCAACGTGGCTGGGGAGTCTCCGGTCCGCCGGGGCGGGTGTTGAGGACCACCGGCGCTATCATCGGGAGCCCTGTTTCCCCACGGCCGGGGATGGCTGGGGCCTCTCGCAGGACTAAACGCTCTTGGTGGTCAGACCAAGAGTGCCCGCTGCAGACCCTGCCCCTCTTGCACGGGGTTTGTGGCTTTGCCAACGTTGTCCCCACRCGTGGGAACAGGCCTGGGGAGAAAAGGTCCTGCTCTCCCTCACCATCAGAGCCAAACAAAACCTGCACCGGGGAACACGACCGCAAAAGAGCTCCCATAAAACAGAATTAGGGCCGTGCAGTTAAAGAAGAAAGCAGGCTGTTCGGAAGAGGAGCTTTTAAAAGCAACACCAACTTGGCAGCAGGCTTGGCTGGCACGTATTAGCTCTTCGCCTCACTTAGGTGAGAACTTTCCTATTCCGAATGCGGAGCTAAAAACCTTCTCCCTGGTCTTGCTGCCGGGGGGTGCACGGCTCTGAAAGCAGCCCAYGGGATACAAACTGCAACTGTGCCAAGGCGGGAGGGCTGACCCGCCGCTTCTTCTGCCGTTCCGACTCTGCAGTTGCAACTGTGCCGTTGAGACAGCGTTTTGCAGAGAGCCAGGCAAATTCTTTTTTACCCTCTTGACACAGAKGTTTAAGCAAAAAAGCTGATTGTTTTGGGTAACTGCATATCCAGTTTTGTTAATATAATGCTCAGGTTTTCACTGAAAACCTTTTTTTTTTTTCTTGTCGTTCCCCCAGGGTCTGGGATTTAAACATTCTTTGGGTTGGGAACATTTGCTTTCTCGATGAGCCCTTGGGGAGGAGAAATATTGTTTCTGACGAAGCATTTGCATTTTGTGCAGAGCTGCAAAATTAGCTGTGGCTACATTTCCTTAGTGAACAATTTAAAGAGGAAAGTCTTGCGCTTGGTAAGGGAAAAAGGAGCAGTTTCTTTAGGAAAACAACCGAGGGGATAGAATTAGGCTATGCATTTGTGCCGTCCCTGTCCATCACACCCCCGGAGCAGCCACCCCCCGCCCCCTCCCAGCACCATAAGGGAAACTGGTGGCAGCCGGTGACACTGGGAGGTGCAAGGCAGAGCTGGGCTGCTCTGCAGGGCTGCTTGCCCCGGCTCCTCCGGCATGCCCAGCCGCCAGCCCTGAGCTGGGCTCTCCTGGCCACCGCCAGGGCAGAAGCTGGCCGAGGACCTGCCCCATCCCTCACCACCTGCTTCCAGGCTGGAAGCCCCCCCCCCTGCACCTTGGACTGACCCTTTCACCAACGCCAGCCTCCCGATTTTTTGGGCACGAGGAACTTGCCAAGACCCCGCGCCTTGACTGGAGGAATTCTCCTGGGGGCTCTTGGCGACGGGTTTTCTCATTTTACTTTTCCCTTCATTCAAAGCAATGAAAAAGTCACTCAGGAGAAACCCGATGGTTCAGGAGGTGAAGGGGTGATGGGGAGGGAGGCAGGAGAGCCCATCGAGGAGAAGAGGGCTTGCGAGCATCTTACCTGCAGGAGGAGGAAGAGGAGGAGGGTAGGACATATGCTGGGCACCATCCTTAACTCCCACTATGCCCAGCTCTCGCAGGCATGTTTGGCAGCGGTCCCCACTTCTGCTGGGCTCCTTATGCCGTCTGGGGTAAAATCCTCTGGGCTTTGTGCAAACGAGCTTGTCACCAACACGGACCCCGGCTCCTGGCACCGCGGCTCCCGCCGGCCCGAGTCCCGGCTGGGCTGCGCGGACGGAAGCAGGTGCCTTTCGCCCTCCCTCCCCTTTGCTCAGCAACCTGCTCCTGCCTTTTATAATCTTGCTCCGAGCCGGTCGTCCGGGCTTCCCACCTTCCAGCTCCCCTGCTCGGCTGGCGATGGGTTACATCTCTCCTTGCCATCCTCCCACTCCCCCCGTCTTTCCCTCCTCCTCCGCCGCTTCCTCCTCCCCTTTTCCTTCCTCCACAGCCCCGGTGCCTTGCAACTCTTTCCCTCTCGCCATCCCCTCGCTCGGCACCTTTTGCAAGCAAAACTTCCCGGCTGCCCAGGGAAGCCCCTCCGCTCCCCCTGCCCTGCCTCGCCTTGCCTTGCCGGGGATGCGGCCCCGCGTGGGGAGGGCAAGCCCCTGCCCAGCCTGGACCACGTCTCCCGGCTCTGCCCCTCTGCTTTCCAGCGGGAGACAATTCCTCCGCAAAGGCAGGCGCTTCGCTGCTGCTGCAAGCGCTTTTGCGGAGGCTGTGGACACCTGTGTGTGTGCAAAGGGCTTTTTGCCTGCAATTTGCAGGAGGATTTATGTAGTCCTGGMTCTTGCTCAAGGCTCTGGCAGAGGGGCTGGGGGAAGGGAAGGGAAGGATATGTCCTCTCACTTGAGCACCTCCRTGGAGCGGGGGCTCTTGGTGCCTTTTTGCCTTCCCTTGCTCTGCTGRCCCTGGCCAGCCTCCTCCAGGGCTGCAGCAGCCCCGCGCCTTGCAGCCTCCCGGCAGAGAGGAGCTACTCCTACCCCTACGCCCCCACATCCATCCTTGTGCCTGCAGCATGAGCAAGCGTCATCTGGGAGCGCCTGGGCTTGGCTTCAGAGCTGGAGGAAGCAGACCAGGCTATAACAGGGGAAACTGAGTCACAGAGGAGATGGAGGGTGGCTGGGTGGAGAGAGGTTTCCCCAGCAGGACGGGCAGTGACAGAGCACAGGCAATGCAGCAGGAGCAGGAGGGCTTGAATTGCCCGGAGAGAAGGACACTGGTTTGGGTGACATGTGTCCAGCGGGGACACGTGTCCTGGGGAGGGCGAAGAGCAGCAAGGAGTTGTGCAGGGGAGTCAGCACAAGGATCCCGGAGTATCGACTAATTTCTCCCCCTCCACCCTAACCGTGAGATGCTCCTGCCGGCTCCAGCGGTGCTTGGGACGTGCCGGCCCCCGTCTGTGAGCGCGGGACAGGCTTCCCCATATCCCAGCCTCTGGGCATGCCCTGCACCAGGTGAAACCCACTCCCCGCGTTGGGGCAGAGTTTTGGGGCACGCTTTCTGCATCCGGCCCGGGGCTCGGGGGGCTGCTGCAAGCCGCAGCCACTGTGCCAGTCTCAGGGAAAGGTGCCGGGACTCTACCTGCTTGCAGTGACTCAGCAGCAGGAAAAAGAGCCAGTCAGCAAGTTACAGCTTTTCCTTTCCTTGTGGAAATAACTAGAGTTGAGGTGCGTCCCTGGGAAAATAAAGGGACGACGGGAGATGTCTCCTCGGCGCTGACACCTCCCTCTCAGCAGCCTCCTCCAGTTGCGATGCTCCTGTGGGGACCAGAGACATTTCCCCCTTCCCATATCTAAGTGCCTGACATGCCAGTGGCAAGTGTCTCTCTCCAAACCACGCAGGGGCCAGGGTCGTATCCTGCTCTCTTCCAAGCACTTCCAGCTGACGTGGCTGTACGCAGGATCGCTGGCCTCTGGCTAAACCAGGGCACAAGGAGCCAGCCCAGGGTTGCACCCAGGACCTGTGTGGATGGTTCATCCCAGGCCCCAAAGGGTAAATTCTCCCGGCCCAGTAATTAAAGGAATAAACAATGCAGACATAAATCTTCCAGCATTAGYTGGATTTAATCAACTGTGTCATTGCTTTGGCAAAGGAGTTTGAGAATATGTAAAGCTCTGGTAAGTTCARTAAACTCGTTGTTTCTTAGGTCTTCTAACATCCCAGTTCTCTGACAATTGACAGGATGAGATAGACTCCAGAGCCACCTCTGTATTACCTTGAGCTTCAATTAGCCCAAATTAAAATGCAAAAGTTTCACAAAGAGGCCTCAAGAAAGTTCCCTCACCCCAGAAGAGCCTGGAAAGGACAGCAGATAAGAGACTGGGTTCAAGTCCTCTGGGCAAAGCAGGCTTTGACCCCGTTTTCCCACGCCCCTCTCGAGCAGCAGAGGAGCGAGCCGAGGCTGGTCGTGGTAAGAAAAGAGGCAAAATCATCAGTTTTTCCTCTCCTCAGGCCTTGCAGTTCATCCTCTGGGAAAGATGCACTYGGTGACCATGCTCTTATCAGGTGCCAAAACCATAGGGTGACGGGAGGGAAACAAAAGTGCACCCAAACTATTTTTAGTCAAGGAAGTGGTTGCCAGGGATGTTAAGATAATTCCTTCCCCATATATCAGGRAAATGACTGCAGTGCTGTTTTAAAGGCCTAATTGAGGGGATTTRTAGGAAAATGCAACTTGTCAGATGTGGCGGAGGAAAAATAAAACATTCCCCTAGACAAGGAAATCAGTCCATTCGTCATGGTTAATCTCAAATTCCTTCATGCTGCAGAGAGACAAACGTGGGAGAAGGGTATTAAGGACGGGGAAAATAAAGAGAAATATCGGATATCCAGGAAGGAGGGAGAGCAGTGATTTAGCCTGACTTTATCTGCCTTTGCTATATTATTATTTCTTTATGTAACTGCACATGGTTTGACACTTCTGTTTCCTAACWGCTCCAGGACGCTGGCTCTTTGGCACTGTGCATGTGACTTACACAAGCAGCGCTCCCAGTGTTGTCCCCTTCCTCCCTGCAGCCATCCCTTCGCCCCGTGTTGAGTGCGGCTGGAGAAAACCAGAGCGTGTTGCTGTGCGTGTCCCTCTCGTGGGGCACGGCCAAAGAGGAGGCAACTGGGGCCACTGCCTGTATGTGCAGGAGCCAAGCACACGTGTCCTGAATTCCCACGTGGGGCTGGTGCTCTAGCACTGCTCGGTGTGGGCCACAGAGCTTTACTTACTAGTATGACGTCTGAAAAAAAAATATCCTGTCTGGACTCTCAGAGTCCAAGACATACAGGCCAGGCTGTTGGAAGTCTAGTGTATAACTTCTTGGTGCGCTTGGCTGCAGAAAACCGCAGCTGAGATCAGCAATGTGGGGCTGTGCCTCAGTTTCCCCACTCGTAGTAGGTGTGGATCAGATAGCTCTGACAAACAGTGTTCGTACTGAGCCTTGGAGGATTTGTCTAGTCCAGCCTCTTTCCCAGGGCAGGAAGTATTCTGCCTTGACCAGCCGTGATGGATGCCTGCCTACTGGTTTTTAGAGATACCAAGAGTGGTGGAGAGTCCAGTTAGTCCAGTGCTTCCCTATCCTCACTCCAAGGGATTTTGTGCTAATGCCACTGGTCAGAATTGTGGTAGAATAATTCATCAAGAACTGTTAAGTATTATCATGCTGCCTCTAGCTCAGCCCATCCCTCAGCCACTGTCCTTGGAAGTTGGAAGTGCAGTCCAAGGAGCTCTCGCTAAGGATTACTGTTGCTTTGCTCTTCCCTGGACATCTGTAGTTGGCTACTGACCATGACAGTGTGCTGGACTAGATCCACCTGTGAGCTGACCTGGGAGGGCTGCTCTTACACGCTTGCTGGTGGAAGCCTTCATCCTTGGCCTTGCCGCTGTTGCTTGGTTTCTACAATGTGCTCCACGGTGATGAAGTGGCAAAGGGGGGAGATGACCCCCCATTCAGTTGCCGACCAGGCTGAGTGCTTCAAGGAGATAAAGCCCCCAGGTGGCTGGAGAGGGGAAGGTGATTCCCTCTGGCATGACGGGTGGAGCAAGGAGCAGGCCAAAGAAGAGGAGCTCATCCCCATCTCATGCATCATACATGAATGTTGTTCTGAGCCAGCAGGGATTTGTCACACGTTCATACATCCCAGTTTAATGCTCTGGATAAAAGTCAGACATTGGCACTAGCTTCTGGGTGATGCAGTGGCAGGTACCACGTGTTTAGCATGTTTATGCATGAGAAGCCAATCTGCGTGTGAGTTGCTCCCTACCAGTTCATGAAGGCTAAATCCAGATCCAGTTTGGGTGGCTGGACCAGTACTATGACATGTTGTTAGGGGGCTAAGGACACTGAGCCCCCAAACAGTGTCTGCAAATTAAAAAAAAGCAAGCTCAAGGAAGCTGGGAAACCCACAAAGATCTGTGATCTAACTAAACATCTCATTCGATTTCTGAGTGCCTTAAAATAGCCTATCATATTTTTAAAATTTCTTTTGGGAGGAAGTGTCATTTTGAATGGAACAGAAACACAAAAGCTTTTGTTTTACAGCTAATTAAACCTCAAAGAGAATGATAAACTAATCATAATAGTCATAATTATTATTTTCCCCAATCAGAATGCTTTAGAAAAGTCAACCCAAATCTGCCAAATGTTTCTCTTCATCCTAATTGGCATTTCCCATCAAACAAAACCCCATAGTCTGTGATTGGGAAAAGCTCCCCAGATTTACTCTGGAGACTGATCCCATCAATCCAGCAGCCTAAAGTGCTCTACTTTAGTGCACAGTGCAAAAGAGAGATGGACTACGCTGCTATCCTCAAGCTGTCCCATTCATGGCTGTGTCCTCCATTAGCAGCGTCAGGATGCGTCCCGAACTGGGCGTCCCAGGTTGCCTCTCTGCTGAAGGTGCCTGATGGCATCCCTCGCTTGCGAATGTTTGGGCTGTCCTGCTAGGCCCCTCAAGGCTATGCCCATCACTAGGCCAGCTCATATTTATGTGGTGCTGTTGCACGGATGGTGGACAGGTGTAGCTCCAGTGAGGCAGGGACACATGAGTGCCTCTACCATGTGCCAGTGGCATGGGGAGAGGTGAAGAACCATGTCCATAGCTTTGCACGTGTGGAGTGAAATGGAGTGATAGAAGTGATGCTGCATGACTGGCTGTGAGGAGCATGGTGGGAAGGTGCAGTTGGAAGCAGTTCATGCATAAGCATTGATCTTGCATATGAACTACATTAAAAGCTGCTCTCTGCCGTCTGTCTGTCCCTCCCTGGCTTCTGCCTGGTCTGCCTGCCTGAGGTCCCCTTCCTCTTCCACAGCTGTTGATGAGATCTCCCTGAAGGTTGCAACTGATGTCTAGTAATGTGGCTTGGTACACCCTTCCTTTGTCCATGAGCACAACCTCATGGGCATGGCTGTGTCATTGGCAATGGAAATGTCCTGCAGAGATCATGGTAAGAATTGCAACTTAAACTTCTTCAGAAATTGCTTTTGGCAAAAATTTCCCCCCCACATCCCCACATTCAGGCCCTTAAATGCCAGTCAAGGGAGGAGAGATTCTGGATGTCTTTCAAATCTGGTTATTTATTCCCCTTACATTTGATGAAATATTAATCTCTTCATCTCCAAAAGGCAATCAAATAAAACCCAGAAGGAATGACGCACAGGGCCTCTATGCAGAGAGCAAAAAGCAGCAAAATAAAAATAAGAAAAAGATCCAAACATAATGGAAAATTCTATAAAAGGGATCTCTGTGGCAGCATGAGGAGCAGAGGCGAGA
The DNA here is from genome assembly GCF_003343035.1 of Apteryx rowi. Classification (NCBI taxonomy): domain Eukaryota; kingdom Metazoa; phylum Chordata; class Aves; order Apterygiformes; family Apterygidae; genus Apteryx; species Apteryx rowi. The sequence continues at coordinate 1,091,187 of NW_020447797.1, forward strand.
TGACCCAGTGGCCTCAGGGGAAGATGGGCTTGGGAGGCAGCATTAGATCTTGCTGGGAAGGGTATGAGAAGGACTTGGATCAAGGGAAATTGCTTAGGCAGGTCTTAGGCTTTCCTGCAATGGCTTTTCCTTACAGGCATTTGGTGGAATTTCTTTGAAGGTTTCCCCTTCCTTCTCCCATTAAATGGCCGGGATGTGCCAAGATGCCAGCCAACTCAGTCCAGAGCGCTTCAGAGATCTGTGAAGCCAGAAGGGTAGACAAGTTGGCGGTGATGCCGGCTGTTACTGCCTAGCAACCGTGCCGTTTCACAACACGGAGACTTTCAGTCTCACTTGAAAAGAGCTCTTCCAGTAGTCTTCAATATGGGGATGCCTCAGTTCAAAGCTCACGGCTGATACGTGGCCCCGTATCTCCATCTGCCTTCAGTGTAATGCAACTCGATAACAGTGATAATGGACTCCATCATGCAGAACACCTTGAGGCAATGGCCAAGTCTTCCAAAGCCATGCTCTATCTTTCTAAGTCCAATGACCATCAATCCTTTTGGAAAATAGCCATGGCTATTGTGGATGGTGCTGTTACGAAATAGTTTGCATGGGCAGCCAAATAAAAGTCTGGCAAAATGTTGTCCTTTTTTATGTCCTGTCCACACAGTTTGTTTGCGTAATTGGGCATATTGGTGTATCTTTTCCTCACAATAATTTCATTGGCAGTCTTCTGATACTTGATGACTCCCAAAACTTTTCACCTTCTCTTGTTCTCCAGCCCTGGTCTGTGTGCAGATGACACGGCTACTGAGGAAAGTGCTGGGAAAGCTAGCTTGTTGACTAGTTGAAGTGATAAAATAATGTGGACGCACAGGAAACATCCTCTTTCTACCAAACCTTTTCCTCCAGGCACGTGTTAGCTGTGATTCTGTAGCTGCTCTGTTGACACTACTGCCTTATATCAAGGTGTCGCTGTCATGATTATTAAGTGACTGCCCCCTCTACAGCTTCACAGAGTGGTTTCCGGTACTAGGGAGTAAATGAGCCATTACTGCTAGGCTTTTCTCTGTTGCTTGGACTTATTCTTCACTGTTTCAGTTGGTGAACTATGAGGAAGGCCAGTTGTTTATTGGGGACTTCTTTTGGTCTGCTCTCGTTTTATAGATTAAAGTCCCTTGGTCCCTCAGAAGAGGTGATTGATAAGCCTATAATGCTCCATTCCATAGAGATTAAGGTACTTGGCAGACTCTACTGTGTTTCTCATGCACGCTTTACTCTACCATTGCTCAACCAGGAGTTTGCCTTCATTAAGACTAATTAACTGCTGAGTGAGAATCAACCAATGGACTGTGGTTTATTACAGAGGGAGGCAGTCTCGAAGCTAATCAGCAGAAACAGCTCAAGTTTGGAAGGAGGATGCAGTTCCCTCTTTGGCGTGGGCTCTTGACTGTCTTTGTGGTGGGCATCATATCTGAATGGGAAACTTGTGTGTGGCAGCCTGCTCCTCCCTTTATGCACGCAGAGCATTGCTGTGGCAACTGCAGTAATTGCTTCTGCAGAGCACTTCTTAATAAGAGGGCAGAGCTGCCTTTGGAGCAGTGCATTTCCATTTTCCGGATGAAAAAGAAAAAACAAAATCAAAAGCAAGAGAAGGGAAGAGAAAGGAAAAGGAAGAGAAAGAGGAAGAGGAAAAGGCAAAGGAAAAAGGAAAAAAGGAAGAGGAGAGGAGAGGAGAGGACTGGGCCAGCATATGAAGCTAGATGCATCTTTCACATCCAAGCTTCTGCAGGGGTAATCTTTGACCTTGGACAACCAGGGGATGCACACTTTTAGACATCCAGAGGGCAGGAATGCTGCTCACTAGCGAAAAATCCAGTCTGGGTCAGGCTCCATCTACTCTGATGCTGGGCTGCAAAAACATCGAATCTCCCCAATTCACCACGACCAGCCCCAGACCATGCAACGTGAGGTCCAGTCCACGCCCAGACAATCATGGATGCATTGGCAGGTGTCCACTATAGATTATTACTCTCTAAGCGTTTTTGCTGCTCTTTCCCGCCTGCTGCTGGGATAACAGCCGCCGTGGTGCTGGTACCCAAAGCAAGGCTGGGAGAAGTGCAGCTAGCAGCCTCAACATATAATTTGATTCTACAATCAATCCTGTTGCTTGTGTTTTGCCAATTATCCAGAGAAGCGACTCAGAAACCAGCCGTGATAGCAGTATGGATAACTGCAGTTTTAGATCTTGAGCAAAGAAAGAAAATGGGCAGCAGCTGGAGATGCCTCTTTGTTCATGCGCCAGCATAAGGTGTGTTGGCAGGGCTATTACCTGCGAGCAGATGAAAGCTGCAGTCAGGTCTGCCAAATACAGACAGTCCATAGTTGTGGCTTGGGAGCTTTGTCTGCTTTAAAGCAAGGCAATCACATCCACTCCAGGGCAGAGACATGGGTCTCATGGGCCTTTTTCTACTTGGTGTTTTGTTGCTACGCAGGATGACTCAAAAAAGCTAAAGTCTCCATGCTCCCACTAACTTGAGCGTCTCTTTTTTTTTAATGAGCATCTAGATTAAGTAATTTTGCAAGTTTTGGTTCCAGCTTGGCACTTCAATATACTGGTGTGCTCAAAGCTACCTCCTGGTGGAAGGCGAGCTCAGCAAGACGCACAGGTTATCTTTTGCAAAGTACTCTGAGCATTCAAACAGTCGGCAGAATGTTCATCTCTCTTCAGTCTAGAAATTGAAGTATTTAGCAGGAACTTCCTGGTTTCTGCTGGGACTGGGGTGCTGCCAGAGCAGGGCTGAATGTAAGATGAAATGAGGAAAGTTGTCTCTGGCCCCAGCTCACACAGGGACAAATGCTTAGTCCGTATTTCAAGATGATGTCAGCAAGAAATTTGCCACCTTTAAGGCTGAGTGAGCTTCTGCCTTTGAAAGCACTCCACACCTTGAAAGCTTTGCCACTGCCGAGAATGTCATTGCAATGACTCTCCCCCCATGGGAGAGAATTGTTTAAATTTGCTTTCTAGGCAGAGGACTGTCCAGCCGCTCAGGTTCATCTGGAGTCTCACAATATGTGTCTTCATCTGGGCTCCAGTTCTTGGAGTCGCATGAACGTGCAGGAATGGTCACCTTCCATTTAAATGGATAAAATAACAGTATGCTTGGAAGCGAAGGCTAGAAAATGTGACCCAAAAGTCCAAAATATAGAAAGGGAAGAACCCCAAAGGGGATATTTTTTTATAAATCACCTTGAAATTTAGGCTATCTCAGGAGCAGAGGCCTTCCAGTCAGTGGAGGTGACTCATTTCGCATCTGGTGAGGAGCTGCCCTGAAGCCAAAGGAGCAGAGGATGCCAGATCAGGGTACAGCATGGCACAGAAATGCACTTCAGGAAAGTCTAATCCAGGAGATATCTTTCCTAGGCACTTCTAATAGCAGAACTCAGGAGCTATGCATGCTTCATGGGAAGCTGTCACTTCTGCCTCCCTCAAAACATCGTGAATATTTCCCTTTGGAAAGCCATGGGGAGGAGAATCACTTCTTATAGAGTGCCTAGGGCATGCTGGAGGCTTGACATCAGATAAAAGGCCTTTAACCTAAAATTAGACGTAGAGCAGCAGGCAGGGGAGCAGGGTGGGGGAGAAGCAAGCCAGATCGTAAACACAGCGGCTGCTCAGCCTGCTGGCTCCAGTCCCCAGTAACATCATTTATGGTTCTCCTCTGTTCTTTGGATTTCTTTCGCTGGTTAATCTTTCTGAGAGCTAATCCCAGTTTAGAAGTGCATCAGCTCTCTTAACATCACCTGCCCTCTCTCCTGAGGTTTGGCTTGGTCACATGTTCTGCAACTTAGTAAGTGGGGGGCTTGCCAAGAGGTCTCCTTTCCTCCCCATGTAAAAGTGGCTCAGGTCAGAGGGATGTGGAGTGTCCTCTGCAGAATCATTTTGCTCCTATGGACCATGATCACAGGGCTGAGCTGAAAGACCTCTCTGGGCTGCTGGTGTTTCGGAAGAGGAGCCAGAGGACTTCAGGATCAGGCCCAGAGGTTTGCACCCTCCAAACAGCAGCAAAGGAGGCAGTTGCTGAGGTCAGTGGATTGCTGGGACCAACCAAATATCCTAGCTCTGGGGAGCAGAGAGCAGGGTCAGGGTGAGTGTGGTGGTGATACCACGCTTAGCAGGAGTCCTGCTTCCTGTCCTGCTCCCTCCAGCTGCCCCCTGCCCCAGGCTTGCCTGTAAGGCCTGATCCTCACCCCTCACCCAAGGATGGCATGAGCTGAAGGTGAGAAGCCCCAAACTCCATCTGACTTTTTCTCATGCATGTGAAAGCAGCTGCGCTGGTTCAGAGTCAGGATCCATCCTGCCAGGGCCCTGGCTCCAGCAGTGGACATGCAAGAGTAACGTCTTGTCTAGCCACCCCAAACCATCCACATGCTGAGGCAAGCCAGCACCCACAAATGCACTCCYTCCCTGGTGTCATTGCTCAGGGAGAAGCTGTGCTTTTTTAGGTGACTGTGTCTGCAGGGCCACACATCCCTTCCCACGTCCCAAAATACCTTTCCAGACCTCAGCAAGGGGCTGCTCTGCCTCCCACTTTGCACCACACTGAAGGTGGCCCCAGGGCCCAAATCCCCTCCTGCCAAGCCTTTAAGCAGCTTTCTCTTTATTTTAGCAGTGCTTGAAGTTTTTGTGTGCCCTTGGGAGGGGAATGACCATCTCTCGATTGCTGTATCCATCTGGGCTTCCTTATCGGCAGAGCAAAGGTGGGTTCCCCTTCAAGAGCTTCCCAGGGCTCCACTGGCAGCTCAGAGTGACAACTCCCACGTGTCTGACCCAAAGGACATGGTGCAAATAGGCTGGATGAGCCCATCCTGGGGGGAATGGGCAGCCTATGTCCCCTTCTGCCAGCTCTGTCCTGGGGTCAAAACATCCCACAGAAGGGCTGAGTACAGAGAGGAGAGATGGGTTGTGAGGACCACTACAAACCCTAATTATGACCACTACAAGCCCCAATTCTGAGGCAGAAAAGTGCAGCACAGAGAGGCCATGATTTACTAAAGATGATGCAGGATTTGTAGCTATAAAACCCCTCAGGACACGTGAAGCCACAACCGCCACGCTAGAAGCTGTCCCAGCCTCCCGGGCATTTTGCAAAGCCTGCTGCAAATTCAAACGGAGCACTGGCTGGGAACAGGAAACATTTGTACATGATGTTTTCTATTTGTGCAGAAATCCGTGCTGTTGGTGTTCCCTCCGGAATAATGGCCTTGTGTGTCAGAGAGTCTGGTAAAAACTATCATTTAGGGGAAAATCCAAACAGCTGTGGCAGACAGAGAGAGGAAGAAGCAGGGAAGGAATCCTGAGGGTGGCAAGGAGCTGAGGGAACAGCACATGTCTTTCCTCACCTGTGCTGTGGTTGGACTCAGAGCCTCAAGCAGGGCCAGCCGCTTTTTGGGCAATTTAGTTTTTATTTTTCAATGGAAATTCAAATTTGTATGTGTTCTGCTAAAGGAGCGTTCAGTGCATCTTTTGGCTCACCAGCAGCTTGAGGACTACTTTTGGAAACAAAACGATAAATGGCAAAAATGAAGACATCATATAGAATGCAAAGGTGGTGAAGGCAATAGGCTAAGAAGGAAAGAGAGAAATTCAAGCCTGTGCATTTCTCAAACTCTCCCAGTGACTAGGGGAAGGAGATGCCTGGGATCATGGTATACAACTACCTTAGGGACTGCGCTGCCCTTCAAATTGGTGAGAGCTTGGGCATTAAACCCCTTTGCGGAGCTTGCCCTTCCCTCCCTAGTTATGCTTAAGCTGGCCAGTAAGCCCTGCCATGCTCAGGCTAGCTGACCACCTCCAGTGTTCATGCCCTGGTATATGTTCAGGTTTGGACTTGGCCAACTTGATGGTGGAAGGGTAAAGCTGAGGCTTGCGTGGCTGCAATGTAGTGTCATGGGGTGTGTATGGAGGAGACAGGTATCTACAACCTGACTTTAAACTATATGCAAAGGCTGAGACTCTGTGAGCAGATGGGAGCCTGGTTCAGCCTCAGCAAGATGCTGTAAGGTCTTGGTGTCCTTAGACATGCAGTAATGAGGACCAAAGAAATGTCTTAGCAAGGTAAAATTGGCCAATATATGTCCAAACGGCTTCCTCTGTGGCTGATCTTGAGCAGTGCCACGTGCAAGGAGGTCAGAGCTAAATGTGTCGGTGATCTGTCACTGCCTCCAGGCAGAGATCACACATTTATTACGCCATGTGGCGGACCTATAGGGAACATGCATCCTGCACTCTCAGCGGACAAAGCAGAACAGTGGCAGGGAGAGCCACAGTGATTTATGTCATGCTGCTAACCTGCTGACCCAAGGCTGGAGCGGGCTGCATCCCGTCCCTCCTCAGGTGTGTGTGTGTGTGTGTGTGTGTGTGTGTGCGTGTGTGTCCTGCCCATGTGCTCACCTGCCTTCCAGCAATTTTACACGTGTGCATTATAGGCAGCACATTAGGGGTAACATCCCGCTCTCCAGCAAAGCAATGTAGGTCAAAGTGCTGCTTCTTGGAGGCACTTGCATCCTGTTGACCTGCGGAGTGAAGAGGAATCACATGCAATAGTGCAAGACTCATGCTGCATAGCTGCATTGCTAATCCACGCACCTCGGATCAGATGGAGACCTGCAGGAGACTGACAGGAGCAGGGAGGGAGAGGTGCTGGAAGCAGAGCAGTGCCGCTTGATCTGGGCAGAGATTAAAATTACAAATGTGTCGTAGCAAGGATTGGAGCTGTGCCTGATGGGTGCTGTTTGCTCCCAGACACACATGCTCATGCACAGGAACACAGTGGCTGCTGTTATCCCGGACTGCAACTCCCAAACACTCTGCTCTTGGTAGCTCTTTTCTGCCCACACATCTTGGAGTGCTTTGCTAAGGAGGCCTGCATCAGTAGCCTCATTTTACCCGTGGGGGAAGCGCAACGCAGAGAGATGCGACTTGCCCAAAGCCACCCAGAAATAAGTGCCAAGTCCAAAAACCAAAGCTGTGTCCTTTGAACCCTGTTCAAGGTCTTCAGCTGCACGCAGTGCTCCACTACACCAGATGCTCTRCAAAACAAATCCAGGTCTCCTCCCTGCCTCTTTGAACGAGGTGTCAGTGTTGGTTTCCAGTGAAGGGGAGAAGATCCTGGACTTCAGGGGCTGTGCTCAAAGTGCTCTGTCATGRTGGAGGCTGCACCAGCGCTTGGGTCACCACCAGTGAGGCTTTGACTTGGGTCCTCATTCTGTGCAACTTTGACCTGCTTTGCCTCTCTGCACCTCCACATTTCAATGCTGAGCCCGGGATTGCAGCCTCTCCCTCTGGGGTTGTAAGGACAAAGTCCATCATGATTTCTAGGTCCTGAAATACGAGGCACATTTGTCTGTTTAATCCATCACATTTTGCTTTTGGGGTCTTCAGCTTGCCTGGTATTTCCTTAGTTCCTGCCTTTGATATCTGCCGTTTCCCAGCGGTTTCCCCTTTGCCGTCCCAGTTTGGTCAGAGCAAACATGGGCAGCTGCTGCTGGCCTGGGAGTACCAAGGCAAATTCCTCGCCAGAAGGTTGGAGAGGGGTGGGGGGACCCCGCAGCCCGCTGCCATGCCCAGGTGGACGTYGGCTGATGAAGTCTAGCTCCTAGGGGAGTGGAGCAAAGGAGTCGCAATGGGAATGCGGGAAGGGAGCAGGGGGGAGGGGCTGAAGGAGTGACGGAGGGTGCTGGGAAGGAGGGAAGCAGCAACAGCAACAGACTGGCGAGGCTGGTAGAACAGACCGTGGCCAGATGGGAACCTTTGAAAGGAATAAACTAATCAACAGCATGAGTGACTCCGAAGGAGACCCAGTGGGGGAGGAACAAGGAGGGAAGGTGCTGCCGAGGGAGACATGGGGCCTGAACCGGAGTGGGCACAAGGCTGGGGCAGGGGGAGAAGGACATCAGAGCAGCTTCTGCACACAAGAAGAGTGGCAGGAAGGGAAGAGGAACAGGCTGGCAGAGTCTGCAGCAAACTAGTGTGCTTGGTTATCCTGAAAATGGCACAGGACAACCTGGAGGTCCAAAGGCTTTGGAGGTTAACAGGGAATGAACTGGATCTGGGACAGGCAGGTGGGTGCAAGGCACGGACAGTCACCCTTGTTGACTTGCTCAGACCATCTCCCCAGGTGATTCCCCAGGGCTGGAGCAATCACAAGTCTCAAGCTCTCCCACCCTCCTCCCATGGCAGCCCAAAGCAGACACCTACATTTCATCAGACAAATCATGCCTTAAACCCTAGTGAACAGATCTCTGCTGTCTTTAAACAACAGTTAGTGGTAGATGCTGCTTGCAGACTCCTACGTTTGGGTGTGCGGAGTACRGTGTCTCTGCTTAGGTGGTGCACACCTACCGGGGGAGCTGGGCTGAGTACCTGCATGGGCAGGAGCCTGCTCTTGGAGGTCACKGATGGGGACTTCACCTCCTCCATCACAAGAGGGACCTGGTCCAAGCTCACCCTCTGCAACTTCCTCAGCCTGTGTCTGCTGGGGAGCAGTATCACTTTGGGAATTCGGGCCCTCTTCCCATGTTTTTCAGCTCTGTGAGCTCACTGCTCGGCTCTGGGACTTTGGGCAAATCATGACTCCTCTTTGTTTCCCCTATTGTAAACTAAGATTAAAGCCCAGTTTGCAAAGGACATTCCAGAGGTGAACCATAGGGGACAAATGCTATTGACAGGGTGAGTTCTGGAGCAGGATCCCAACGCAATGTGTTTGCGGGAAGTTTACAGGGTCTCACCTCAGGAGATGCGACAAAACAGCTCAGCGCRGCTCCCAACGACGGCAGCGAGGGAGGCAAGGTTTGGCAGCAGCCGTAGCTGTTAGTAGACGGTCAGATAGAGCTGGGGAGCACTGAAGACCTTTCAGGCATCCAAGCCTTTCGCCACAAACTCAAGCGGCTGCCTTCAAGCTCAGTCTGCCGTGAGAAGAGTCGTGCCGAGTTTAAGCAAATAGGTGTCCCCGAGGAAACACCGTTGGTGCGGGGCCGAGGGGTGTTGCTGGGGCACTGGGTGACTCTCTGTGGAGGCACCTTCCTGCTCCTTGACGTGGGGCTGTGTCCTCGGGGGTGCCGGGGCCGCCAGGAGCCCGGCAGAGACCAGGGCTGGCGTGGGACTGTCACCGCACAGTGTGGGGATGCCACCTAGGGGACACACGCACACAAGACCTCACTTCAGTGCCTTTCTCGCTTGCACGAGAACAAACAGCAAAAATCACTGAAGGCCCAAAATATAAGGCCCAGAAATAACCTCCTGTTTTCACACGGCCACCGACTGTGTATTTGGCTGGCAGGTAAAGCTCACTGCTGGTCCGCAAGGCTTTTGATGAATTGTCTGTATTTCAGGCTATAGCTGCCACTGAGAAAGTTTCAGCTGGGCTTGGGTTTCACCCAGGGAGATTTTTTTTGGCTGGCAGCAATGGCACAGGCTGCTGCAATGGGGACACTGCTGCCTTTAAGGGGTGATGAAGTGCAGGGAGACAGACAAGTAAATAGTCTTCTGGCTGTCTGCTGAGAACATCTCTGTGCACATCCTTTTTTTTTAGCTAGGGAAGAAGAAAAAAAAATTGCATGAATATAACTAATGCGTGCAACCATTATGTTTATGCCATGCTGATACAACGTCCTTTCTAACCCGAGGCAACCCAGAACCCACGTTAACTTTTACAAGCTCAAATGGTTGCAGAGGCAAATTGCTTTTTGGTGACAGACACCAGAAGGCGGAGGTTTGTTCTCGGAGCAGAAGTCCATCACTGCAATCCAAAAGGCTCTGTTTTGACTTCTGCCAGGGCATTCGGATGCCCAGCTAAATGCTAATATTGTCAGACTTTTACCTGAATTTAAGCATTGACTGGCTCAGAGATAACTTGACAGGCTGTAGTTTTCCTTCAGCGGCCTTTTTTTCCCCTGTTCTCACCCTGGGTTTAGCACATTTAGTTAGCCAGGGACCAGCAGTGCTTAGCTTAGCTTGAGGGAGAGAAGGAGCCTGTGCATCTTGTTTGAGACTACCCCTTCTTCCCTGTGATCCCATCAAATCCTGGGGTTGCTCTGGTCCCTTCAAGCTGCTATGATTTCACATGAGTCTCTGTGAGCAAGAGCTAGGTTGTGCCTTAGGTTATTCTCTAACATCAGTTTTTTGGTGCTGCAGTTCCCATCCCGGGATGGAAAGGGAAACCCTGCTGATGCAGATCAGGGTTTGGCAAGATTTCAATCCCTCAACCTGGTTCCTGAAAGCTGAAATCATCCCCAGTCACTTTCGGCCCTGTTTCCCCATGGTGGGGTGAGTCCAGAGCCTGGATGTCCTCTAAGTTGGCCCCGGTTCTCCCCTCCAAGGGTGGGAATACAGCTTCACCCCGAACCCCAGCAGATGTCAATGAAACTCAGGCTATTTCTGCTCCTCAGTGCCATCCCTGGTGGTTTCTACTGTGCTTATGCCGCTGTGATGAAGGTGTGTGCGGAGCCTGAGCAGCAAAAGTAATAGTTGTGAAATGAATCTGTGTGATTAACCTCGTTACTCCAGCCAAAGTTGGATCGGCCCACAGTCAGCTTAACGGCTGCTCTGTGGATATTATCCAGCCGATAGATCTTCCATTTAATCACCGCGCTGTAAGGATGAGGCAGGCTGATCTATGGGYATTTGCCTGCCATTTAACCAGCCCCACTAATAGCAACTGGGTTATTTAACATCAGATCAATCAGCTGCTGGGAAACACCATTTGCGTCGTCTTCACTGGGGCAATGGCCTAAGCGCATCCTGGTGTTGGGCTTGGGAGATTTTAAGGCACTGAACTGTTTTACAAGTCCATACTGTGCATTTCACCTTTGTCCTTTCTGTTMATTTCATTTTAACTTTTACATTACTTGGTGGGGGAAGGTTGTTCTCTGTCATCATGGAGGTCTCCACACTGGGGCCGGTCACCTTAAGCTCCTTTCTTCCCATCCCAAAAGAGATATCTGCCTTAGGTCAGATAAATCAAACCCTCAGCTCCACTGTGAGTATTGTGTGCGTCTCTGCTAACCTCTGAGGGATGGAGGTAGTGAGCTTGGCTGCCCTGGAGACATCGAAAGTTAGGGGAGACTGTTCTCATCCTTCTTGCTGTATCATGCAGCATGTAGTCATACTGCGACACAAAGCTTGCAGGCTGTCCATAGGAAGCCTTTGAGAGCTTCTGGATTTAAATGCATAAGCGTTTTCACACTGGGCACAATTTCAGCRCATGGGTCTTTTGTTTTGATCACAATAGACACAGAAGTAGGAAATGTCAGAGTTTCCCACAGCTGGCGAGACTGCTGGCTGCAGCTCTGAACAGCTGAGACAGAGCTGGAGAGGGAATAAAGTCACCAGATGGGGGGGGAAAAAAAAGGAAATCAACCCAAAGAAAGCATGAAAAGCATCAGGTGAAGGATCAGGCWGGCTGTATTAAAGCCCTGCAAAGCAAGGCAGAGCCATTTTCTGAGCCTGTATAACATGTATAAAAGTTTCCTAAAATCTTCCCAGAAAATGAGACATACTTTAACTGATGGAAGGGAATTATCCAGAGATACCCCGCTAATRTGTTGTGACAAGCTCCCTGCTACAWTGCATTAGGTCTCCACTTAAACGCAGCACCACAGAGAGAGAGCGTGAAYGAGCRAGAGCTTGAGAGAAGTTCCCAGTGCTCAGCTGTGACTTGGAGAAATCTCCGGGAGAGAAACAAAAACAACCGCAGTCACTTGCTGCCCACGGCAAGCGACAGCCTGGCTGYGTCTCTGCTGTGCTGGTAAATACTTTGGATCAGCTGCTTCGAACTGGGGGTGGTTTTCAAGCTTTGATGCTTCACTGGTATCTGAGGTGAAGACAAATGGCCAGCCAGGATCAAACCCTGGTCTTGGTGATGCTGGTGAGTTGCAGCACGTCCATGGTCTCTTTGGTATAAACTGGAAGCCAATAATGTTAAGTCCGTTCCTACCAGCAAAAGAGTTGGTCCTAAATAAGTAGAGTAATACCAGTTCTCTCTCTCTGTACCAATTCTCTCCCTATCTCTATGCCTGTATGTGTTTAGGTGTGGATGAACTTTTCTCTCCAGCTTCACTATTTCAGTGACAGCTATTCCCAGGGGATGTAAGAACTGGCACCAGCAGGGAAAAAAAAGGCTCTCATGTTGCACAGTGTGATATGTGAACTGGAAGAAAAATAGGCTTTTCTTCCACTATGATTTGTAGAGTTTTGCTGTTTGTGTTTATGAGCATTTGAAAGACCATGCTGTGCTCACAAGGAGCAGTCCTCRTAACCAGCAGTTCCTTTGGGCTAATAGAGCAAGGAGTGAACATCCTTCATCTGCCTGGACTGGCTCAYTCACTGGAGGGATTCAGAAGAAATGAAGCTGTGCAAAGTGGCTTAGAGGGCCCAAGGACTGACTGGAGGAGGCTCCACTCATGACAGGGACTAGCTGCAAGGAAGAGTCCAACCCACTCAAAAAAAAGTGCTTTGAAAGCAGAGGTGGACAAGGCTGAGTGTGTCCCCCTCACTACCAGTGCTGCTGGCTCAGCGGGGGAGGACAGGATGGGTGCCCATCACCATTTTCAGCATCTAAAGCAATGGTTGGCATTTCCAAGTACTGGACCTTATGCAAACCAGCACGCATCACCAAACGCCAGACTTTGCCCTGATGGCAATGGGGCAGTGTGGGGCTGAGCTTCCCCACACAGGTCTTTGCCTCAAGGAGGGCCAGGGCGGGGAGACCCTTGGAGCCAGCTGCAGCTGAATTTCAGATAGTGCGGAGACCTCCGCCTGTTCGTCTCAGCCAGACAGGCTGACAGCACAGCAGCCACTGCGGAGGGAATTGCCTAAGGCAAAAAGTGAATCTAAAGGCTCAGCAGGAAAACACTAAGCAGTGCGAGACAGAGGCAGGCAAAAAGCCCTGGTCCAGCTACAGTGCCYGGGGGAGGTAGATCTACAGGGAGAGCCCTGCCTGTCTGTAACGCAGGACAAGCTGTGATAACTACTTTGCTCCGCAGGGAACTGCCTGGGGGAACCTTTGCTCCATTAGAAATATTTCTGCACCCAATTGCCTTGACAAAAGAGCACAGCGCTGGAGGCCCTCCAGGGCTGTGGAGGCTGGTGCCCAGTCACATGAGACAGACCCAACCATAGGCAGAGCAAATGCCATCATCCTTGTTCTGACTGCAGAGGCTGCCCAGACCCTTTTTTTTTTTTTTTTTTGCCACTGCTGATATTTTGGCTTGGCCACTGAAACAATGATATACACTTCATACAGCCCCATGTGTAAAGGACTTGACCTGGGCTGTGTGGAGACGTGTGTCCAGACATCCTATGGACCATTCAACCATCGCTGCCCTGATTTAAGGAGCTCTGCTGAAGGGACGCAAATCTAAGGAGAACATGTGGAAGCYAATGGAGCAGGTTAGTAACCTTGCTCTCATTACAGGAGGAGTGGAAAGCTTTGTTTTTATCAATAGGAAACCCACACAAACCCAGGGATCAGGTTTTCCTCCCTCTCAAGTCCTCACCTAGTACCAGTCCACTCCTGGGCAGGGAGGAGCTTGTTAAACACTCGGTTACTTAATAAAAAAGTCACTCCTGTAAGAATTTGGCTAAAAACATTAAGATAGGGGAATCATGGAATAATTTAAGTTGGAAGAGATGTCTGGGTGACTTCTGGGGCACACTTCATCTTGTCCTAGGGTTGGAGCCTGAGATAAGCCATTTTTCACCACTAAACATTAGCTTTCCTCTACACATCAGCAAGCCCTCTTTCCATGTCTCTCCAATGGGCTGCGGCCACCTGCCTCTTTTCTCCTTCTTTCTCCTTAAGGCATCTTTCTTTTAAGAGGCCTCCTCTCCCCTAGATGATAGCAGTAAAATGTACTTCTAGGAAAAAAAAACCCTGTCCTTGCAAACTAGTTACTCACACCAAACTTTGCCCTTCAGCTTTGTTCTATTTGTCTTCCCTTCTGCCTAGTCCGTCTTCTAAGAGAAAATTTTTTCAGATAGGCAGTTACCCTGGAGATGCTCTGTAAGATGCTCAAGGGTGGCATTGGATAAATAGCATGGTCAGATACAGCTGGAAAATGAAGGTGACCGTGAAAACTAGGTACTTTAGGAGACACAGAGGAAAAGGGCTGCTAATTCATCATCATGCTCACTGGAGTATTTAGGTCATCTTAAAAAAAAAACAGCTAGTGGACTAGATATCACACGGTTTTGGGGTGTGTATATAGCTGATCTGCTTCTCAGAAACAGGAAAAAAAACCCCCCATCATGTTGTCTTTAAAATCCTTCTCTTTAAGAAAAACATTTTTCCTAACCAAAAACTCTCTTGCCATGGTCTCTCAGTCTTGCTGAAGTTACCTTGTCCTTGGATTGTGAAGCCAGCAGAAAAGACCATTTCAGGCATCCTGGAACTGTGATCATTGTGGCAAGACAACACAGTTTTCCCATCATCAACTTGCCAGTACTTCCACATTTGCCTTATCTTTCCAAACACCCTGTGTCTGGTTAGAAATGGAAGGGCTGTGATCTGAGGACTGAATTATTTCTCCATCTCTTTGTCTCTCCCTCAAGGAGTTTTCATCTCATCTTGTCCACCCTGGTTGCCTGGTAGAGAGTTTCAGCCAAAGTCTCCTGGTAGGACTACTGGGGCACAAGGGACTGAAATCAAACCCAGCCTGGGTTGGCTGCCCATGACTCCGTAGAAAAGTTTGCTGGGAGCGTAGTTAATGAGGGGGCACTGCTTCTGGAGATACAGCAAATTCAGCAAGTCGCCAGCTCCTGAGTGACCTTATTTCCAATCTTCCCTTCCACCTCTCATGTTCCCTATCTGAACAGCCCACACTCGCTCAACCTCCAGTCTTTGATTCTTCACACCTACCCTGAGATCTGCTGATGYTCCTCAATCCTGGACCATGGCCTGGTCTCCTCCTGGACTTTTCCAGGCTTCCCCCAATGCCCCCAGTTTTGAGAGCAGTTCTCAGCCTAATGTGTGTCTAGGTCAGCTCGCCAATACATCACTCCTTCCCCCTGCCTCACTTACCGTGTATTCCCCTCCTGGTTACAGCATGTCCCAGCTCCCTGGTTTTCCATCTCAAGGCTGCCGTGAAACTTTGCAGATGCATAACACTTCTTTCTTTCCCTGATTCCTAACTGCTGTTGAACATACCAAGGCTTGTTGATGTCATTTACAGAGTGATAAATGTCCATTATATGTTCTAGCCAGATCCTTCATAATGATTCTATAGCCTCAGTGAAATCAATACAATTTTCTGCAGCTTTCCAAGCTGAGTGTCAGTCAAATACAGGAACGTTCTTTCTTCTGATTCCTCCGAAGTGTCAGACTAAAATCAGAACTCTGTCTCCTTCCCATGGGAATCTATTAACTCCTAACATTATCAGCAGTTCTCAGTTAATAATGCTCCTACTTTCTAATTATGTCATATATGCATGGAGGCGAGAGAATGCAAGCACAAAGCTTTTGTTAATGTGACAGAAATATATTGGATCTCCTCCTTTCTGAAAGTGCTGTGCATGTGTGTTGTGCGTATTGGAGAAAGGGTGCACGGGAGTGCATGATGGGGGATGGGAGAAGAAGCCACCAGCTTTATCAGAGAGATTGTAATTGAAATTAAATTGTATTTGATGTACCATGATTAGCAATTCCAGAGAGAATGTGAGGCAGGCAAAGTGATAGTACTCATGTGAAATGCCTTGTTCAATCACTTCTCAGCACTATTAAAGTCATTTGGAATCATCATTCCTTGCCATTGGCACATACTCTCCTGACCCAAGAAACGTGCACTCTGAAGACATCACTCATGGGCCAAGAAGCTAAGCAGCTGGGAAGTGCCTGGCTCTTTTCCATGAAGTAAGCCTGTCTCTTGCTGTGCGCCCAGAGCTTTGCCTGACTTGAAGGCCTCAGTTTCTCTGCGAGTGGGTTAAGTCCTACTGAAAGGGTGACAAAGAGGAATAGGGGAGGATTGTGCAAAGCACAGAAAGCTCCTTTCAGTGGGTGGGGAGTTGAGACATCAGGGGAGAGACATGACTGTGACTGATGCCTACTCCTGGTCACAGCTCTGCCAATCCATATTCAGGGACAGGAGACTAGTGGTCAGCTGACAACCAGGAGGTCAAAAGATCTCCAAGAATGGGCTAGCAAGAAGTGGAGCCACATGTAAAGACATGGCTTAAATCATAATCTTAGAATCTTCTTTCCATGCAGACTGATTTCCTCTATCTGTCTGGAAAGACCTCTGTGACGGCTCTGCCCAGGAGAGGGGCCATTCCTTGCATTCACTGCATGGTACAAATGGCACCATCAATATACCAGCGGGTGTGACAGACTCTGAACCTCCAGAATAGGTTTGCTGGGCATCTCAACCAGCCCTGACAATCCTCGGTGGCCTACTGTGTCTAGATGTCAGCTTCCAAATGGTTGGAATTCAACTGGAGATGCAGAGGAGACAGACTTGGGAGTCTGTTGGGTCAGTTTAACAGAGGGTCCCCTGTTAGACCATACAGTCATACCCAGTGGATCCCCTGGGTTGCTTATGGTGACCTGTTAGGTCCTGATGCCACAGCTGTTCCCTCTGGTACAGTGCCTAGATGTTCCTGTTCCTCACTCCCTGTCCTGTATGAGGCTCTCAGTTGTGCTGGAACTGCAGTTTCTGAGTCTGCTTAGTAAACTGGAAGGGGGGGAACTGATTGAAGTTTAAAGTCTCCATGTTCCCTCATTTTCTTTCATGTGCTTCTACCGGTGCTTGTGCAGTGAGAGTTGCCCCTAAAGGCACTGCCTTATTGGTTTCCAGGACCAGCGGCAAATTTCACGGAAGGAATTTGTCCGAATGCAAAGTAAGAGCGTGTCTCTTTATTGGTTTATTATAAGTTCCTTAGAGGCCAAAGGGTTTTTCACCCCACTGAACTTGTAGTAATGCAATACTAAAACAATCATTTTTGAATCCTGGGAGAATGAACTCTTAAATAATTCAGGCAGGGAGAAAAATGATTGCAGGGTGTTTATGAGATGGATGAAGGGATTTTAATTAGCAGGCAAGATTTCATTTAAACTGTGTGGCATTCTGGAAGGGGGTATATTATCTCCTTTGAGAAGTTTTATGCTATTTCTAGCATGTATCTGATGAACTTGCTTTCACTGCAGGAGTAGCACTGATCTTTATTTAACTGCATTAGGAGTCCTCAGGACTAGGAGACGCTGTTGGGCAGTTCTCAGTGGGCATCACGCAGCTCTGAGGAAGCCATGTGCCACGAGGAGCAACGGAGGCTGGTGCTGTTTGGGTGGTCTGCGTAGTGGCTGCAGAAATTTCTCGCTGTTTGTAAATATGATGTCCAAAGACATGGAGGGAAATGCCCTCAGCAGCAGCAAAGAAGACAGTTGCACTGGCTAGAATGAGCTAAATAAGCACAACTTTACCTGTTGCATCCCTTAATGAAAAGCAAAAATGGGCCAGATTTTAAATACCTGGAAATGGAAGCCCTTCTTGGGCAGGGCTGCCTTAGATGCCTGAGTCATCTCATGCTTTCCACACTGGGGACTGCATATTCTTTTGCTGCCTTAGGACTATGAAACACCTCTCTTCCTCCCCGTGCTGTACCAGCCACAGTGAGTCATCCCCTCCATGCCATTTACTCAGCACATTCTCCCACTCAGWCTGAGTCACTTGCAGCCAGTCGGCTGCAGTAGTATTCCCTACCAGGACAGCACTTGCTCAGCAGGAGTTAACCTGGTGTATGGATTAATTTCATATAAATCTGAGAATAACTCATTGTTTCTGCTAGAAGGAAGCTAAAGGCAGGAGCTCTGCTCCTTCCACTCTATGCAGGYAGAGGCAATTTCTCAGCGGTTTTTGGAGTAGGTGCACATGACTAAGTCAAGTTCCACATACCTGGACCATTACGGCACAGGTCAACAGCCTAATCTGACAATTCCACTTGCCTAGAGAGGAAACCTTTTTCTTTTTATGCAAAAAAGCCTGAGTTTGGATGAAGAGCATGTGCTGAGGACCCTACTTTTCTGCTAGATGAACTCCAGTTGTTGGCTGCTCTAATCATGGGCTCATTCCCACAGTTATGGCCATGATTTCCAGACTTACTGCTGTTGTAGAGCCTTTTACATGCAGATGGGACTGCAAAGTCACTATTCAATTTTCACATCACTAAGCTCCTGAGTCTGATCATTTCAGTCAGAYGCAGGCTGTCTGCTAGAAAGGCATCCAGCTTTGCTCTGGAAGGAGCAGAAGGATGGCTAGTGGCTTGTTGCGTGGATTAGTCATGCTTGCTGTGGAAAAAGCCTTGTGCCTCATTTCTGATGCAAAGCTGCTTGGGTTCAGGCTCTCACCACTGCCTCTTTGTCCTCTATATTCAAGAGCCCTTGAGCACCCTGTATTTTCACTGCAGGGAGACACATATTCACTGTAATGAAATCACCTCTCAATCTGTTGGGTTGGTGTTTTTTTTTCCTTTTTGATCAGCTAACCAGATTGAGCTCTTTAAATCTCCCACTGCAAGGCATTTTCTCTAACTCTCCAGTCATACCTGGCCCCTCCTCTCAATCCCTTCCAGCTTTTCTCCTTCTCTTGCAGACCACCAAGGCTGGCAATACCTGAACGGCGCATGAAGGCTCACCGAGGCAGGCCCAGGGAACAACACTTCTTTGCTTTCTTTCTTTGTTGCTATTCACTTTGCTATTCGCTTTGCACCTTCCTTTATTGCCTATGATTTTATATTTACTTCAAAGGTGATGATGAAATGGGAGGGAAGCACCTAGGTCTGGTGTCAGTTTGGCAGCACTCCACCAGAAMCATCCCCATTCAAAAGTGATTTCCCACTGACAGCTCTTTTTTCATGTGCAAACCTTGGGCAAGCCAGGGTTTGTCAGGAGAAGTCATATCTTTTCTCAGTCCACTTGAAGAGACAAAGTCATCTTCAGGCTTAGTGCTAGTCTTTTAATCAGTACTAAGGCACAGACCTTTTAGAAATCTGAATGTATTGCATCAGGGCAGGTAGTTTCATCAACCATAATTGTGATCTCCTCAGAGACTAAAAGCTTGCTTGACCAGAGATAGCCTTAATCAATCTATGGTGAGGCATTTCCAGCCCTTAGTTCTCAATTAACTGAATTTCATCATGAAATTTTCCATCGTTTCACCCTTGACTGACATCTGTTTAGTTAATGCATTGTCATCTGTGACATCCTGCTTACCCTTTCCACACAACGCTACATTAACTTCTGGAAGTTCCCCAATAAGGAGAAGGATTTATCACTCATTAGCATTTAATACCAGCATGCTAGAGAGCTCCTTGACCAGCTCTGTAAGGACTCCTGAATGAAAATTATCTTGAAATATCAATTTGAAATTATCTAAATATAATTTTGTTCCTATTAGACACCACTTAACAGTCCTTGGTCACTAATGGATTGAAAAGTATTTATTTCTCTCATGTTACACAAGCATTTTTTTCTGCTCCTTTGAAAATACAAAATATAAATATAGGAGATCTTTTCAAGATTGCCAGGATTTGTTCCTTGGAGATGTACAGAAGAATGAAGCCTCATCAAAGGACCAGGCTCGAAATAACTAAGTTAGTCTTTTTGGGGGTGTTGGGGGTGGGGGAATGACCACTCTTTTTGTAAGAGAGGAAGCTATTTCTTAAAAGACTTTAAAAGAAAAAACAAAGGCAACCTCTGACTCTTGGTCTGGAACTAATACAATTACACAAGCACATCAAAGCCCCAAGTGATCGTTTATAGCACACAATGCGAGAAACCTAAGCCTCCAGGAAAAACTAAATGAAAAGGAAAAAGGAAACAGRAGCACTGGAGTAACTATTCCAAGAWTCACGTGTTTCTGTTCAGGGATGTTGCAAATGATAGACACCTGCCAGCTGCATGCGTCCCTTCCTCCCCAGCAAGCAGCCGAATCAGAGAAAGGGATGAGCGTTCCTCATAGCCTGGGCCTGCCAAAATAATTCTTGTCACCTGGGTAGTGAGACTTCTTTCTTTCCTGAAACACTGTTCATCCAGAAAGGCTGTTTGAAATGCAAATCTGAATTTCCCCAGACACCTCAGAGATTTCCTCCTTGCCTCCCTCACTGACTAGACTCAGATTTAAGAGCTAAAGACATGAGTACAGCTGCAGCTCTTGTAGCCTGGACATCTGAATGTCTCTCAGTGGATGTGCTTTGCTGAGAGTTGGTAGAGCCAGGTGAACAGGAACCCGGACTCCTGTGTTGTAGTGGATACACAGCGGATTTACTGGGAAAAGCTYATTCTCTCTTTTTCCACTGATTGTGCCTTCATAGTCAACAAACCAGRGACTCCCAGAAGAGAGTACAAATATATCTGCTCCCACCTTGTCCTTCTGCAGCCTTTCTCTCCTCTCCTTCCCCTTGCTGACATCCCAGCAAAAAAGTATATTGTGAAATTTGGTGGCAATATGGCTCAGGTATCCAGCTCTGCAAGTTCAGACTGATTTACAGACTTGAGCAAAAAAAGATTTTCCTCTCCCTGTCAACAACCTGCAAATGTAGTCATGGGAAGCAGAGGGCTCTTTAGAAATCATGGGTGACAGGTGCAGATATGCCTTAACCTTAACCTGAGGAGTCCCCAAGTCTCAAATATTTTTCTGCTAGTGCTGTCTTTCTTGCAAGACTGCTCTGACATATCAGACTGCGGCACTGGCTATAGACAATAAAATGAAATCTGCAGTGCTTCCTTCCCAGATTCTTGATGGTCTGGTTATTGTTTGAAACACAGGGGTCTAGAAGTCATGCTTGCATTTTAGTTTGAAATTTTTACTTTTCTTGGCTCAGAGGATCAAGCAGTAATTGAAAAACACCCAGATTCGATTATTATTTCTTAAATATTGTGACTTAAATCAGCCTTCTAAATTTGATGGAGAGGGTGGAGAGGGAAGGGCTGAGTATGGATTTCTTAGTTGCGTGTGGGGAGGGGTTCTCCTATGTTTGAGAAACTAGCAATGAGACAAGAAGGCAGGCATTGCATCTTTGTGAGACTCAAAACTCAGCCAATCCCAGGGTGAACTGCATATATACATAATTCWCATTATATATTCCACAAACAACTTCCACTCCGCTTCCAGACAGCCGCCCACCAGCCATTGAGCAAGATGATGTTGCTAGCATGACAACCAYGAAGATGGGCAGCTCAGAAACTGTGGACCGCAAACGAAAAAAGCAGTCATCCATTCTACTGGTGCCTTAATCCCTTGGCCACATCTGAGGCACAGCTGAGTGCGAGGTCAGAGAATTGAACAGAGCTGGCCTGTCATYGGAAAGCAGGAATACATAACTGGAGCCAGGGCAACAGACTGCTTTCCCATGCCACATTTTGAGATTTAGAGGGTGACCATCCTAGAATTAGAATATCTGGCAGAAAATGGAAGTATTTCAGCAAAACTTCAGATTGCTTTGGTTCAGGAATGTTGCCGTGGTGCCACACAGCTTCAACAGAGRTTGCCTAAAATAGACAGTTGTAGTTCAATTTGTTTGCCTAAACATGGGTGTCTAATGTCATCTAAGATGCTGTAAGCTATCTGAGATGTCCTCGGGGATGGCAAATATGACATAGTAACAGTAGGAATATTATGCACGTCTTCTAAAGAGACAGCTGGAGGCTGAAGCATGCCCTGTTGCATCTAAAATGGGGCTAGACCTCTCCATTTAGGCAATTGCAATGAGCCCCCATGGCTGACTCGCTCCTTATGCTCCACTGACTGTCCTTTCTGCAAGTGAAGCTTAGACACCAACCACCCGTGTCGGCACACATGTAGACACCTCACACCAGCTAACAGCGTTGAATCTCAGGTAAAGGCACACTCTGAAGGAGGCTGACAGAGAGGAAATCACCAGGAGTTTGTAGGAGAAACAACTGGACAAAATCCCACGGCTTGTGTCTGGCAGACAAGATGAGGAGGATGACTCAGCCCTCCCGGCTTTCAGGAGCCTGAGTTTGTGACATGAGCAAATGCAGCAAAACACAATGGGCTGCAGGTCCTGTTCCTAAACACACTTCTCATATTTATTGCAGTACGTGGAGGCAAGCCTGAATGTCGTATAGCTCTCCCACTGAAAGCTGTGCTGCTGAATGTGCCGTGAAAGCGAGGGTGGGTTTTGCGGTAGAATAAATAGTATTTCAATAGCAGTTTCTAGTCAGGGCTGTCACAGGTCTTTGCAAGCCTAATTGGGGCAGGGGATACTTTCCTCTACTGATGTATTGTTCAAGCCGTTGGCGGTGAAGGGGATCTGACAGCCGTGGGAGTTGCCATGTGCAAATTAGCAAGGTGTGAATGAGAAAAATGTTATTCTGGTAGAATTGCACCTGAAATTGAAGTCTGGAGCAAAGGGCTAAGGTACTCTCTGCAAGACGGTAATCCAGCTGCTTGGAGCACAGATAGCGCCTTCATCTGAAGAGCTCCAAACATTTGACAAGCATTAATTAACTAACAGCAGCGCTTTGCATGCTCTCAGCACTGGCCAGCATCTCCTTCTGCTGAAAAGAATGGCAAAGCTTCCAACTCCCAAACTCAGAGTTGCCCCATTCTTGTCTGCTTTTGGAAAACCCAGCCTTGAGAATGCATCAATATGAATCAACACGAATCAGTATGCATCAATATGCATCCATATGAAGATCAATGTGTTCCCTTCTGTACAGTGAGGCTAAACAGAAAGATGAGCGGAGTTAAAGCTGTTAAGAGAGCTATTGTAGCATAATACACAGAGGCACTCCCAGGGATCCAGGGCATGTGTTTCAGGTTTTGACCCTGTTTAGTGCATTTATTTTCTCTTGCTGCTTCAGTTTTCCCTACTATAAAAAGTAATGACTCTGGCTTCTCCTGAAATGCCTTTGGGAAGCCTCAATCACCAAGTAAACCATGGTGTGAGACACCAGCTTGTCCCGGCATGAACGAACATGACGCCTTCTCCAAAGCACTATGGCCATCTCTTGGGAGAGCTCAGTGGGCTGCCCTCGTACACRGGCTTCCTGTTAATTCCTGAGACTGGAACAAATTACCCTGGCACCTGTTGGCAAAAGCACTACAATGGCCTAAGAAATGCAAAGTCTACCAGCTGTAGCTGTGCAACTGGAATAACAAGGATCCTGAGAGTGAGTAATAAGCAATTAGATAACTAGACTAACAAGCAAAACATCTGTAGTCTGTCAAAGGAATAACAGACGTCTCTGAAAGACACCTGTGCTAGTGCGTGGAGAAGGATGTGGGCACTGGAAAACATCCAAATATAGCTTTTAAAGAAGGCTAGTGAGAATTCAAGGCAGGCCCTATTGCTTGTGCATTTGATATATAGATTATTAAATAGACGTAGGACAGAAGATAACTAGCTTGGTACCRTGTCTAAGGAACAGGTTTAGTGTAGGCATAGAAAAACTGCTGCTTATGTTCATGCTATTGGGTGGTTTATCCTGCCCTGCTGTCGATCAACTGATGGCGAAGCAGAGTTACATTTGCTACTTGCTACCCAGGCCTGGCAGAGAAACCCAACTGATGGACCTGATGCTGGGTCCGAGTGTGTGTCTGGCACAGATGGAGCAAGCTGGGAAGAGGTGGGTCAGAGACAGCCTCATCCATGGTCCTCCAGTGTGAGCCCAACTCATCTCATGCCCTTCCAAGGGCAGTGAGAATGCAAGAGGCCCTAAAGGGTGTAGCTGAGCTGCAGTCTTTCCAACAACACCAGATAACCCAGGTCTGCAAAACCAGGCTCTAGCACTCATGTAATCTATGAACTTTCAGCAATTCCCTTCAGCTAAAGGCAGAAAGAGCTGGAGGGGTCTCCCATTTTGTGTTAGTTCATATGGGTCTCTAGTTTCACACCAGGTCTGTGAGTTTGAATGTAAGTAAAACTCAATTTGGCTGCTAAGTTTTGCTGGGTTTTCCACTTTTGGGAGAACAAATTGTCTGGTTGTCAGAACATCAGTCCGGACTGGACCAGGTCTGCCCAGCGTCTATCTGTATCTTGGTTTTGTAAATAAGCTCAGGCTGGACATTCAGTTCAGGATGGACTGATAACATGCATCTTTGGCATTTGGGATATCCATATCCCTGGCTGGGAACCTCAGCAAACTTTGTGACAAAACCCAAACTATTAAATTTATCCCTGGATTTTATTGCTGATATTTTCCACTCATGAACCCCAAACTAAAATCGGAAAAAATTTCATGCTACCAGTGGCTTTCAGCATGAATTTAAGCCTGGGCAGCAGATCAGAGGATGTGTGTCAGCTCTTGTTTATTGACCTCCAAGTGAGAACCCTTCCTGTCTTGGAGTGGGCAGAAGAAATAAAACAAGGGCAATAAATATTTGTTCTTTGTCTGCAAAGGAATTTCCCTGTAAGCCTTACCAGTTTCAAAAAATACCCTGACATGTTATTTTCTCCTGTCTCCTATTGATTCTTGAAGCTGTCACTGTGATAGACAGTGGAAAGTGCTCTGCAAACACCCTTCTCAACAGAGAAAGCTTTCAGCTGCCTTTTAATTTTTTGTTTAATTTTTATTTTCATACCTTTACTGTCTTTTGGGT
Source organism: Apteryx rowi (assembly GCF_003343035.1). Classification (NCBI taxonomy): domain Eukaryota; kingdom Metazoa; phylum Chordata; class Aves; order Apterygiformes; family Apterygidae; genus Apteryx; species Apteryx rowi. The sequence continues at coordinate 1,115,784 of NW_020447797.1, forward strand.
TCCAGGAGTGGGGATCATTTGTTTCAAGCCTGACTAACTCATTGACTGTCTAATTTTCTCATTCTTGTGCATTTCCTAATTCCTCACTGATATTACCCCGATGTAGCTTTTGATCTGAGGATTTGGTACCAAAAGCTAATAAAGGGCTGGTTAAAAATTAATTGTTTTCCTTTGTAAAGAAAATAAATAAATGAATAAAGATTAGCAGCTGTACTAATAATATGCACAAAATAATAATGTCTGCCTAAAAGCCTGCCTGGTGAGATAAGTATTATTGTGAGCTGCCTGAGTGATCTGCAGAGATAATTTGTTGGATGGATTTGCTCCAAACCTCTGTCTTCACCTAACAAGCGGAGTGTGTTTCCTGTGTATTAGTTAGCCATCTGAAACTGGTTGAATATATTTTTGAACCAATTTCAGTTCAGGCATCACTGGCGGACTGATTCTTGTTTTTATCTTTTGGCACTGAAAAGCTGCTTGATGCATCAACCTCCAGGTGATATTAGATACTACAAAGAGTTTCAGAGATGGCTCCAGACTTGGGATGCTTTACTTCATGCCCAGGAGAAATCTCTTCCAGAATGGCAGACTTGTATAAAAGACATGAGGAGCAGAGCAAAGAGTAGGAGAGAGACTGGATGGTAGGATTTTAGGAATACGATGCGGTACAAATTTCTTCTCAAGGGCTTGCTCCTTGTGTAGTTGACTGTGGCTGTTGAGCGAATCTGGATAAACTCACATGGAAAGTATGAATGAATATCAGAGAGGTCTTGGATGCCCTAGTTAGCAGCTTGTATGTCATGTGGACTTGATCCAATGTGTGCTACAAAACCAGCTGTCTTTCATTCTGGGTACGGTCGCAGTCTCAATTTATCAAATTAGCAGCTTTGCTCTTTTTATTAGTAATCAACCATTTGCCCCCTCTTAACCAGTCCAGTTAAGAAACACAGGAGGTCGGTTTAACCTGTCTTCATGTTTGCATGTGATGAGGTACTGTGGCTCAGCTGATGGGTGGTAACAGCCTAATTCAGCTGTCGCAGTCTTGGCGAATGGGTCCTTCCCTGTCCCAGTTGGATCCCTTCCCTCCCTGGAGAAGGGCCAACATGCAGGGGACGATTGCACTGGGAGATGAGGTGGTCTGCAATTTTCTTTTCTACTGCCCGCAAAAATATTTACAACGTCTGCTGCTGCATTGCAGGGACCGAAGGTGTGTCAAGCAGGTCCAGGGAATCATCTATTACACAGCAAACATTTCTAGCAAAGAGCATGAAAAAAACGCAGCAAATGAGCACACCCATCTGACATGGCATGTGGCTTTCTGCATGTTACAGCAGAGGTCCTGACAGCTGTAGGACCCGTGCAGCTGGCAAAGAAATGAAAGTTGGGAGGAAGGTTAGCTAGCGCCCAACTCAGCTGCTGAGGGTTTTCTGGATAAAATGGTTTTTTGGTTGAAGGATGATGATTTGTAAAAGTCAAAGTGATCTGGGTAAAAGCAGAGGATAAGGGAAAATGTTCAACTTCTTTGAAACAAAAAGAAATTCCTCTTACTGAAAGGTGTTGTTAGACTGGCAAGTATAACAATACATGTAAAAGGATTAACTCAAAAGATTAGCTTTGAATGGAAACATTGTGATTTAGTCAATCTTTTCTTTTCTCTGGAGAACTATTTTGGTTTGAAAAAACTGTGCTATTCTAATATGAAGAGTTTTCACAATCTTCCCAGAGAGGTGGGTCTGTTTGTAGAGATGGACTCGCTTGGTCTATGCAAAGTCCTGGTAGTCTTAAGGGCTGCTAGACTAGAGGCTGGGAGGTTTTTCTACCTCTTTCCAGCATGACTGCTAAAAACCATAAATTCCCATCTAGATCTCAAGCATTGGTGGCTCCTCCATTTCTCTACCACCAGGAACAAGGGAGGAAATGGCTTATCCTTGTGCCTCTTCAGACCTTCTGCACCTCACRTTAAATACAGTACAGGCGGCAGATAAGCAGCCTGTTAAGCAATGGCCAAGCTGGATAATGACATGAGAGAAAATATGCAAATAAGACTTCTCTGGAATTTCCCTCTTGTGCAAAATTCCTGTCTTTCAGAGTTTCCTTTTGTTGTTGGTAGTGAAAGGGTTGTTCTGAAGGACTGGAAAAAAATAGTGATTTTGGAAATGTCAAAATATTTTAACAGTTTTTGATGCACGTGAAAAATCTCACCATTGTCAAAATGGAAATGTCTCTTTCCTGTCGATTGCAAGACCATGAAATGCTGTTACACCTCAACTGGAATGATTAAGAAATAGGAGACAGCAGGTACACAAAGGAACTGAAAAAAGAGAAATGGCCTATTGCACGTGATTTAGAAATCCTATGGAGTATATTGGGGGGAGGGAGGGGGTGCAATGAGGGTCTGAAAGGGTTGTGTAGTTGTAGGTGTCCTTTGGCCAGCTTTACACAGGCTGGTCAGGGTGGCCTCCCTATCAGCTGATATCCAACTCGTTTTACCTCCCATAATTGTGCAAGATAGGCAAGTTTCAGGAATAGTGCTTCCGGCCTTTCTGAAGCTCATTTATTATTTGCACAGCAAATTGTAGAGCAAATTTGCAAAGTAGGAACTAATGGCAAGACCTTCTGATGAGTTTTGCTGGGTGGGTTTCTTGCAGCGGATGCTGCCACGGCATTCAGAAGTGGCTACAATAAGACTGTAAGGAGATGAGATCCAATTGAATGCCCTCCCTTGCTGCCATGCCTGTCTCTGGGAGTGCCACTGCCTTGCAATATAATAGCCAGCGAATTGCAGTGCAGTGCCTTGGGCAGCATGGATGTCATGTCCTGGCTCCAGCCCGCATGCTCTGTCCTGGTCCCAGCCCAGGAGAGAGCCTTGGAGGGTGAGAGAGAAGAACAAGGAAAAATATTTTGCTGCCAGGAGAAGACGCCTATTGCTTGCAAATAAAACCAGGCAGATGGCCTGCTGAATTTCAGTCTTTAATTAAAAGTGCTTTATTCCCTAAGCTAATTATAGAATAATCCCTGCCGTGGGAGGGGCTCCTTTGGCATGGCGAGGGTGGTAATGAACATCTCATTCTGCCTCCTCGTCGGTAGGCTTAGCCCTTCATTCTGCTGCCTTATGAATAAAGATACTCCTGGCTGTTAGCTCTGAAGTAGACCCCGAGGAGTGAAATAAAAGAAAGGAATAAGAGGTTTCAGACAGCCCTGGCATGAAGAAAGGGCACTGAGGTACAGGGAAGCCAGCCGGCCAGCCAGCTCTGCAGAGGACTCTATTGCTCTGCTGCCTCTCTGCCCGCAGCGTCTGTTGCTGCTTGGTATCCCAGGGATCTCCACACAAGTCTAGACCCCATCCTCAGCTGTGACTATTAGTGAAAGCTCTGCCAAAGCAGATACATTTCTTCCAAGTTTTTTCACTGGGACAAAAAAAACTATCTTTGGACAATGTTTCACATGACTAGAAGACGTTTCAGCCAGTGCTGCAAATCTTTTTCTTTTCTTCTGGATTTGTAGTTTAAAATAACTCCAGCCTCACCGCTTCGCATGAGCCTTGAAGCGCAACCTCACTGCAAGCCCTGGCCGCTCCCTCCAGGAGAGCGTACTAACGCTTGACTTTCATTTCACGAGCATGTAAAGCTCCAAGCGTGCAGCATTGTGGAGAAAAGCTCAAAACACAGACACCAAATTAAATGATAAAGGAAAACTGTGCAAGCTCTAAAAGTTTAACAGCTTGAGCAATGCCAGTGCTATTAGACAGCCCCCTGCCCTTGATTCTTGGGGACTCAGGGATCTTGGGGTGGCCTCGCTGTGCCAGCAGTTCTTATCCCAACGAAATAGCCTTAGCTGATGAAAAGTGCCTCCTGTCTCCCAAACTTGTCAAAGGGCACCCATCACTTTGATGGCTCTGCTAAGTGGTGAAAGATACGGCAGGCTTTTGCCCTTCTTTCTCATCTGTCTCCTGCAGTCCTTCCTAAATTGAAAAGTAGTGAAGTTCACTCTGTCCCCTTCCATCCCTCGCTAACACTAATTTTTCTGGATAGCCTTTGTGATTTCCCTGGGTCCCCAGATTTATTGTCCTAACTCCAGCCTCGCCTCACGATTAAAGAAAAAGCAAAGGCTGGTGCCTACAACGATCTGTTCAACTCCTTGTGAGAGGTTTGGGCTGGCCCTGTCTTATYGCAGCAAACCTCAGTCTTATCAGGGAGCGTCAGCAGGGACTGTGTCTTTCAGACAGGATGTAGAGAAATGCCAGGGAGATAGAGATCAGCACCATTTCCATTCTCTTTCTCCATCAAAACAAATGTGAATGAAAGGGATCTCTTTCAGCCCCTCTCCAGGTTAAGGGAGGTGGGGGTAGGGGGAAAAGGATGGAAAAATACTCAGCAGATGAAAAACTTTTCATGAAAATTTTCCTGCCTGCAGATTCTATATATAGGTTTAATTAGAACATGAAAGGCGCCTCAGGATTATGCCGTGAGATTTGTTTCCTTAGCCATGTAGCTAATGCCCTGTGGTTTCAATAACGCTGCCCTGACTTTGTTAGCCTCCAAGCAAATATCTACCTATGGCAATTGCAGAATTATCCCTCTGCTGTCCTGGGTCAAAGCACCATGTGAGCTCAGGAAAGTAAGAGGTACTGCTTTAAATGCTCTCTAATTATCTCTAGCAAAGGTTGTGGAGGAAGCGGCTTGGTGCCTGTGAACTGAATTCTTGGGAGAGAGCCCCTTAAAATGAACTTCTTGACCTGATATGGGAAAGTTTTGTCTCTTGCTCCCCACAAGCCCTTGTGATGGAGGCAGATTAACTCGTTCTTGCCTACCTGGCATTTCAGGCAAAGCCTGGAAGGGGGTGGAAGGTATGTCCATCAGCCAGATTCATTCTGGCTGCCAGGCTAGCTTGGTTTGCCTGTCGTATCTGAATTAGCTTGGAAAAGGGATGTGGCCACAGAGCTGATAGCTGCTCCTTGGAGGAGAGTTATTCATCTGCGCAGCCCTTTGCACGCCCGTCTGTGCAGGCTTCCAGCTTGCAGGATGTGGCCTATGGGACACTTGCTGGAGACCTGACCGTGGCTGGTTCTGTGCAGACTGTGGGCAGTGCTAAATCATTTTACAGGAGCTAAATGTCACCAAGGCTTCTTGTCCTGTGACTCTGCACCATCAGACTGAGGCCACAGAGCATCATGGCTGCGGGAGTGGCTGTAGATACGTCCAGGAGCCGAGCTCTTAGCTGGGATGCAGCCTCCCTGTAAGAAGCATACACTGGCCACCATGGAATAGGGTGCGATCTCCAGTTCTGCCACTAATTTGCTGTGTGGCCTTGGGTGGTTCAGGAGAAAGGCAGAAGGAGCATCTGGGGCTGCTTCCTACGTCAGTGGAGATGCACTTAGAAAAGCTTTTTGCTGAGCGGACAAGTGCCGTACTGCACACCTCCCTTGCTTCTATTCCCCACCATTTTCTTTTTGCACAAGTTAGCTGACAAAACTGCTGCAGCAGCTTTTTCTCCCATCTCCGAGGATGATTATTTTTTAATTGTCATTATTATTGAGGGCAAAACAAGATTTATTTTCTGTAAAACAAGCCATGATATTGCCAAGACAGATTTAAAGGGCTGGATTAGGAGGTAGCATTACAACACATTTTGTATGGTAATGAAATATCATGAGCAGTTTCTTGGCAGACGTAATGGCTTTTAGGGTTGTTCTTTGGGAAGAGCAATTCCAGGCAGGGACTCTGCGGAGAAAGTACAGTGCGGTGGTCTGAAAGACTATAATAATGAAAGGCTGTATCAGAATGGATATGCCTGAGCCGGGAAGATTAATATTTAATGAATGGAATGAAGTCTCCTCTCCCCTAACCATGGAGTGCCTGGGATTTGCAAAGTGGCTAATTTTAAACTATTTTGTATGGAATTATTCATGCATTAGAAATGACATCAGTCTCTTGCAGTCCAAGTCACTGAAATGGAATTAAACTCAGTGAAATTTAGTCATCAAAATGTTGGGCATCAGGTCCACCCAAGGCAAAGGCTGTGCGAGCAGGGTGTAGCTTTTATTAAAATACCCAGCAGAGCTAGAAGAGATGAGCTTTGGGCACAGAGCCTTTCTGCAGGGCTCTGATGTGACACAGGACATCACCTCTCTGCCCCAACCTTGCCTCCCTCGTGCCCTTGGATGTGTCCTGTGAGGCCCTGGATGGAGTGAGAAGTGGCTGAGATTTAGCAGAACATTTAGGGTTGGCAATGTCAGCGGACAGTGATTTGATATGTCCTCATCCTCCGGTGAGGATAATTTTTTGGCTTCGCTCCTTGTGAGGAAGAGCCAGCAATGGATAACAGGGCCAGAAAGAGCAGGAAAATCATTTAGAGGGATGAAAACATAGCACAAGGCTACTGGTAGTGGGGCAGGCTTCCCTTGAGTGACAGCTCTAGCACCACTGCCATCATCTTCATTTTTTTAATAGTTTGCCTAGAATGATAAATTAAATAACACTTGTTGATTTGAAGTTTAATGAGACTTTACTTTGGCTTGAGCAAGTGTTTTTTGGACCTCAATTCAGACAATTCTTCTGGCATTTCTTCTGGTCTTTTTCCCAGTGTTTTCTGATAAAAGGAGAATGTTCCAAAGCAAATGTCACTTTAACTTGAAAAATTATTTTTTAATGGAGGGGAAGGACGGCAAAGATTTTGTCCTCTACCATTTTCTCCATCTTGTTTAAAAGGTTTCCACTCTGTCCCTGTTAGAAAACAGTCTGCTGGAGTTGATGCACCTTCTTGAAAGCCATTGCTTGACCTGAGCCTGTGTTTTGTGCAGAAAGCAAGAGGCAGATGATAATGATTCTTTCTTGCCTCACAATCTATAAATTCAATAAACTCATTGACTTAATGAGAGAAGATAAAAGAAACCAAATTAAAAGTGTTTACAGCTATTCGAATGCTACTAATTATGCCAAAGAGCATTGCAAGAGAACAAGAGAAGAAAAATATGGAAATATACCTAAGGGAAAGGCAGGGAATGGAAGGGCAGAACATGCTGAAGATTCATTTTCTTCTTGTGTACCTGTGCGGTTCCTCATATAAAGGTGACTCCGTTACCAGTAGAAACACTAACGATGATACCAAGTCATTAAGAAGATACTGTAAATAAACATTGCAGAGGGACACATTGCAGGCAGGAATGAGGAAGTCACACCTACCGTCTTAGCTGTGACCCTTGAAGCAAAATGACCTGTGCTAGTAATGAAGGAGGAAAACAAGACGTGCATGCACATATGTCTACAGCTTTTTGCTGTATTTGCCTGGAAGCAATTAAAGCATTTTATTTTGATATTTCTGAAATAAAATGTTTGACTTTGAAATCAATTTATTCTTCATCTGAGTAAAGTAGAACAAAAGGTGAGCCTGAAAATGAAGAGAGAATGTTCCACATCAGCTTGAGGAAAATGTTTTAATCAACCCAAGTAAGCAGTTTTCTTTCTTTTTCTTTGTGTTTTGCTTGGAACTTAACAAGAATTTGACACCGGGCCTGCCCAAAGGGTATTTCTTCTTTCTTCATCTTTTTTATTTCATCCCTGAAAAAAAAAATCCATTATGCGCACAGCAATTATTGTAAGTACATCTAGAGAAAGCCAGATTAAGTCCCAATTTGAATATTAAACATAATTAAAAGACTTTTCTACATCATGCATTGTTCTCTTATCTGCATGCCCATAAATGTCAATGTATTAACGATTACAATTTRTCTCAGATGTAGGAAATAGCCCTTCCCTCCCATTTCCTTTTTTAAGCAGTGGGGAAACACAGAGAGCACATGATGCCCCTATGACCGCACAAAAAATTTTCCAAACAGTTCTGCTTCATCATCAACCAAAAAGACAATCCCTTCTTGCCAACTGATTATTTCTGCTCTTGCATATACTCTTTAAACCAAGCAATGTTGTTTAGAGGCAGAAACAGGCATGGGTATATTTTAAAAGTCTTTAGTTTATTAAGCTCCAAGTCAGAAGAAAATTGGAGAATTAATAACTCACAGTGTGATTAATCTGAATCGTGGGGGTTTTTTTGGATAGACGGGGCGGCAGGGAAGCRGAAACTCCCTGCTCTCTAATGAAATGAAGAAAAGGTTAAAGTGAGTGTTTGTTCTCTGTCAGAATCTCACATCCTTGTGTATGACCAGAGCTTTGGAAAACGCCAGCAACCCTCCYGTCAAGGCTCTCCACCTCCGAGGACTCTTGCTCCCTGTGATTAATTTCCATGGACTTTTTGCATCATTATCAGAATAATGGCCTTTAGTTCCTCATTTCTTTGATTTGATTTAAAGCCTGTCTTTAGCTCTGGGCAACTGCATTTCTATTAGCATATACACAAAGGGATACAGCACCACATGCAAGGTGAACTGTTGCATCTTGATGAATTCATTGGGGAAAGCTGCCTCAAGAAGCTAAATATACACATGCACACACACTGGCAGTTTTTAACTCATTCTCTCACCAGCAGCCAGAAAGAACGTATTAAACACCAAAAGTTAGAGACCAAAAAAAAAAAGAACATGCAATTTTTCACTCCCTTGGCAGTGGTGACATACAGACCAAAAGATGGTTTATGGACAACAGAAAACCAATCTCTTTGGGATAATTTGGGGCAATACATACAAATGGTGGTGTAGAGCAGGCAAAAGAGGATGGGAGTGCAGGTAACCCATGGCTGTACTGGCTCTGCATGTCATGCAGGAGTTGCTCATGGAGACAGTTGACGTCTCCCGTGGGATCACAAGGCAGCTACCTGTTCACATCACACTCGTGACCATCAAAGTGAGGTGCCATGATCATGCTGCCCTGAGCATGCCAGGTCACGAGACAAGGGAGAGCCCGTGGTCAAGTGCAGGAGGTCCAAGAGGAAAAGGGAGGCAGAAGAAGAGTGTACCAATTCCCTGCTTGCTTTTAGCTAAGTCTGTTTGTTAGATGCAATCCAAAGTCCTGCATCATTTTGGTTGCTCATAGTTTTAAATCAGGGAGTGAAAGCTTTGTTTTAGAAACACCATGCCCCCTCAAACAAACCACATTTTCCAGCCTTTCCTCCTAAGAGCACTCTTTAACTTGCTAGGTACACAATAGGCAGCTTTCCTCTGCTTTCCAAAGAAGCTTCTTTCTGATTCATACTGCTGGCCAAAATTCCCCCACTGCTTCAGTTTTCCAGCTGAAAATAAGAATTTACAGAAACTAGCATGTGTACCTGAATGGATTGATTTTGTCAAGAGTTTATATGAAAAAGATTGAAGTGGGAATTGAAACCTCTCAATCTGGTTTTATGAAACTGGAGAAATGAAAGGCTGCAGCTGGAATGGACTCAGCTGACCATATCAAAGTGAAGCATTTCAAGGTTTGTCAATACATGTGACACTTTTCGGAAGGTTCATTTGGTGAGAAATGTCAACTTGTCCTCAGCGCTGAAAGGTTATAGGACATGTTATGGTGCAGAAGGTAATGTTCAGTGGGTTTATGCCAGCTCGAGTGGCTGGGAAGAGCCTGAGACCACCAAAAAAAGCAGCACCCAAGCTTTGGGTAAGCAGAGCTGGGATGGCTGATGCTGGGTGCTGCACGCCCCACAGCTAAAGTGCTGCCCCAAGATGATGCTCTCTTCCCTTCCCTTCCCTTTCCTTGTCCCCAATTTCTTCTTCACCCACAGTGCGTTCTCCCTCCACCTCTGTATCCATCTACACATGTCCCTGACTCGCTATCTCCAGAAAATCGTGGACAGCCCATTTGTGGATCTGTTGTGAACTTGGTTGAGCACAGCCCTCTGAAAACATCCTCAATGTGAATGAGCCAAAACCTCGTACTGCTGTTTGGATCCCTTGACCCTTTGCTCCTGTACCTTGCACAGCAGTGCTGCCTGCTTGCTCCTTCCAGCCTTGGTCCCTCTATTACTGTTAGAGAAAGGCAGGAGCAAGGCAGAGCAAGGGTGGAGACCTCAGTGGAGGTCCAACACAGCCTGGCTGGAAATCAAGGGAGGGTGGAGATGCTCTCCCCGTACTAACAAGCTGTGAGGAGACAGCGTGGTGAGGCCATGCCTGTAGCACTAGCCTGCACAGCCCCACTGCCCTCCTTTCCCACCTGCCAGAGCTTTTCCCTGGAAAGGGGCTTGGTTCTGCAGTATCTCAGTGCTGCTGTTAGCCTGGCAGCAACAACAAAAGCACCGGGTTAATTAAACACACAAGAACATAATTGCAATTAAACCCAAACAAACTGCTGAATCAGAATAGCAAATTGCCCTGAGACCGGTGGGGAGGCTGGTTTGCTTATTTATTTATTTATCGTAAGGGCTGATGAGGCACAGAGCGGCCAAGCAAACTCTGCAGCATGAGACACGCCACTGGCAAAAACGTTTAGCCTGCTGAATAAAAGATAAAGGTAAAGCTGGGAATGGGAACAGCCAGGCTGCTCGAGTCAATTTAGGTTGGTTTCACTCTAGGGAAATCCCAGGAGTCTGAATTCAGCAAACATCTTTACGACTTGGCTGGAAGCCACCAGGACCGTTCGGAGCTCTTCTCTCTGCTCTCCCTGCTGGGGCCAGTCCCATTGGTGCACCCCACTGCCGGCTCCCTATTCCAGCGATGCACAGCCCTGGTGGAGTGGTCTGATGGCCAAAGCACCCTGTCAGCCCTCCCCAAAATCCACACCGAGGTTGCCTCCCCAGGGCACGTAGCCACTTCCAGCGCATGGGATCTGCAAGTGGGGACACGTGATTTGCTCTGCAGTGTGCCTGGTCTTCAAGGAGAAAGGCAGGGACGTGGCACAGATTGCCTGAAAATGAAACGCTAGGACATCACTATCCTGCACCCAGCTGCTGCAGCTGGGCAGCAATGCTAACGCCAGGAGAAAAAAGAGAAAGTTTTTGCACCTTCCCACATCAGCCGCACAATTCCTGCAATACTTGTTTGCAGCAAAGAACCCATTTATTATGCTCGCTCTAGGGCTGATTTTGCTCGAGCCGTTTCAGCGTATCTCACTAAGGGCATAAAGTTGAGAGAAGCCGGTGAATTATAAGGTTCCCGTTAGTAGGACTCAGCAAGCAGGCTGCTGTTAATCTTCCCTTTGCTACTCAGTTTTTGTTCTGCTTGTAATAAATCCCCACATGCTTTGCTGTTGAAACTGCAGCCTTGCTAGTGAAAAAGGAGAGAAAATCACCAGAGATTGCCATGTGCAAAAATAAAATAAGGTGTTCACGGCCTGGCCTGGCCTATACTTTTGCTTATTGAGGTCTCAGCCCTAGCGTGATCACCTGATGTTAAATATAAGGCTGCGGTAACTAATGCTGGACCACAACAGATTGGAAAAGCTGTTGGATTCATGCAAGAAATGGGGCGAGTTAACAACATACCCGAGGGAACACAGCTTTGTGCGATCCATTATAGCAGGTGTAAACGGGCAGTTGGAGACATGATGTGTTGCTGCTTCCAGCTCTGGAGTAATAGCTGACTGGGAATTTGTTGATGAAACTCTTTTCCCCAAATGCCAGCTCAGTGGATTTAAAGCTACTTGTGAGAAAAGGTCAGTTTTGATGAATTACCTATTTATAATAAAAGCTGGGAAAAAAGAGTTTCTGAGATTATCTACTATCTGCTTTGATATGATCAATATAATGATTTCCATTTTGGTTCAAAATTACTTTTAATGCCAGAGTTTATATAAAGCAAAAGTTAAAAATATTTGAAGATAATGAAGAGAGAACACATGATAGCACTCAGATTTCTGCACTTTTACTCAGTTTCTTATTTGTGCAAAACACTGGGGTTTAGACTTCACTTCCAGTAGAAGCAGGATAAAAAGAAAAAAAAATTTTTTTTTTTTCCACAGCATGAGAAAAATCACTCAGGGGCTTTGCAGACACATGTGCTGCACTGAAGAAAAGGGGGAAGATCTGATGGTGTGAAAAGCCGCAGCTCTGTGACAATTCAAACCACCTCAGCCTCCATCCCAGTTCTCCGGTGCCTCTGTTCACAAGCTCCTGAGTTTCATTTCATGTTGCTCAACAAATCCCTAATCCCAGAGACGATTTCATGGTCGGGGGTTACTTAATGTCTAGGYCTGATTCCTGTTGACAACAAGATAGCTTTATACTACTTGTCAGGTTTGGAGCATTGAAAAAGGTGCAAATGTATATTAGCTTCCAGGCAGGAGCTGTGGAAGATTGCCTCTGTGTCGCTGAGAATTGCATTTCTGTGGAGGGATGGCTGGGGCAGGGCTTGTGCCTGATGCTATAATATACGTGGTCTTTCATGGCGAGACCATAAACATTGAGAGAGGTGGAGTTTGTAGGGTGAGGGAATATCTTTTAGTGGACCAACAGATATAGTTAGAAAATGGAAAAGCTTTTTGGCACATCTGTCATTCTTCGGGTCTATAAATGTTATATGGCTCTTTACAGCCATACTAGCAACTGCGTTGCTGGCTACGAAGCTCTGAAGGATGCTCCCTGCAGGAATTAAAGTCAAGGGAGAAAAATGAATGCCAAGCCACAAGCACCCAACAGCGCAGGTAACAACGCTGCCATCCTCCAGGCAAAGGAGCTGAACCRCGTGCAGAGGACTCGGGGCTGCTGCAGCCCTGACCTGGGAGATGGCCCTCACTCCTCCCAGCACAGTTAGCCCAGGAGCAGACCCAGCGATGGGTCTCGAGCTGCCTGGGACTGGCGCTATTGACTGGACAGACAGGCAACTCCTTGGACGTGATACAGACTGGGGAACCAAGCAGAGGTGTTCGCAGGCTCCATAGCTCATAGAGCTTCCTTTCGTAGAAGCAGCCTATGAATTGTTTCTACAGGGATGTTGAATATTCCCACCAGAAGGGGTGGAAAAGCAGGTTCTCAACACCATGGCCTTTCTGTTGCTATGGGATACCAGGACCAACAGGTTTTTCCTCCCCTGACCAGTCCCCAAGCTGAATGTTTTGATATGTTTTTCTGAGGACAGCTCTATTTTTTGATGGCTCTGGCCTGAAATTGYTATTGATTGGTCTGAAAGCCACCTGATTTGGAGAAACCGGCACATGTTGTTTTTGACACAGTTGAACTTTTCTGGAGTGAAATAAATTCCTTTTTTTGAGCAATTCTACTGTTTAATTTTCTGCAGAAGAGAAGTCACAACAAACTAGCCTTGAGTAGGAGTTGAGTATGAAAAACAGACTTTTGCAGAGGAAGGAAAGACATGAACTTACTGGCTCAATCATAGAAAATTGAGCAAGATAGTAATGTCACTGCTTAGGTGACAGTTGTGTTGCTGTTCCCAAATCATTTTATTTCAACTATACTAGCTAGTCTAATAAAAGATGTGACTTTGCTCCCCAGACTTTGCCCACTTGATTATCTACARATGTCAAATTCTCTATCGTGTCTTGATTAGATAGAAATTTTAACTGGAACTGCCTCCATCTGCAAATGCAAATCTGTTAGAAATGTTTTATAGTAACACATTGGGTTGGACAATATTGCATGGGGAAAAAGTTGAAAAAAATTGTGTAGAATCACTCCCACAAAATGAAAATACTTGCCCTTCTTGTTCCATTTAGATTTTAACACTGTTATATTGATGCTGATATTTTAGATAGATTTTGTAGGATGTACTGAAGTGCTTTTTTATATACAGTCAGATGTTTAAAAGCACTGAAAGATTTTTTTTTTCTTTRCCAAAACCTTTAGACATTATTAAAACAAAAGATTGCAATATTGCTGAGACAAATGCCAGAAATTTTAACATTCTAGAAATGTAATTTCAATTTAGAATGAAAAGCGAAGGCGGAGATGTGAGACTTGCATACTGGAAGACCTGTCTGTTCTCAATGCAGCCATGGGAATTGCCTACACCTCTGTTATAAGAGCATTTCTAGTAGATCTGTTTGCTAGCCTGCTCAGAAGCAAACAYGAGCACTTTTCTTCCATTTCTTCCAAATGCCTGCATTCTTCCTGCATTTCAGCAACAACTCTTGGGTCATTTGTGTAAAGAGAAAGAAAACAAACTGGGTAAATGAATCAGCTGGGTTGAGATGCTCAAACTYGGAGGCTTGTTAATACCCACTCATTGCTCATGAAAGCATGTTCGAAACGTGCTCTGGTCTTTTCTGGGCCTTGCCAGGTGACTGTCTCTGGGAACGTGGTGACCATGTCCATCCAGGTCCACTGCTGGGGACCAGGACACCACCAGGGATGAACCCCCCCACAGTGCCTCCGTTCGATTCCTCTACCACACCTGCGTGGGGCAGCCCACCTGGGCAGAGCAGGCCAGGGTTAAATGAGGAGCTTTCAAAGAAAAGGGATTGGTTTAGTTGTTTTTTCTTCCATTTCTGCCATCCCTGGAGGTCTCAGGGCTACAGCTGATGACATAACATTGGATAGAGTTGAGAAGCAGAAAGCTTTTTAATCAAGTTTCACCATTCATAGAAAAAAAAAAAAAAGGAAAAAGATGGTAACATCAGGTAACTGTGATACCTTTGTAGGGAAGCATAGGAGAAATTTGGCAAAGTTGACTGTAAAACATTTTTCTGCAGGTGAATCATTAGATAGAAYGGGACTTTCCTTGGAAACTGAGTATTACTGGAATAAGTTCTATTTCTTCCCCTACCCCATGCCACAGCTCTCAGGCAGTGGGTTTTGACTGAAGGGTAACAATATTTGATGTTGGGCAGTGGTTCCAGAGAAATGAGCTCACAGTCTGCAAGAGAAATTCTCCTTTCATTAACTCCCATCTCTGAAAACTCAACCTGAGCTCCTGGAGTCCAGCTGTTCTCTTCCTTTATGAATCATGAGCARTGACAGAGGTTCACAGGGTACACGCTGGCCTTCGTGACAGCTGCGATACCCCTGTGTCTTCAGCAGAGGCTGAGTATATGTACCTGGGTCTCCTATAATTGGATTTAGAGTAAACACCAGCACAACACAGAATGCCACTAACTAAAGCCAGCCAGTTTTTTCCATCTGCAGCTCTGTTTTCAGCCCTTTCCCACAGACAGGTAATGACTCCTTCTATCCAGAAGATCCCAGCCTCCTGCATCAGCTCAGTGGGAACACAAAGCAGATGCGTTACAGCTGCTCCAACAGCCACCGCTGCTGTGGAGCCTCAAATGAAGAAAACACCTTTAGACACAGAGCCAAGCTGCACTGCTCTTCCTGCTCCATCTGAGCTCTGCATTTCATGCTGCCCAGCTACCTGGGCCCAGATACAAAGTCTGGAAAGCTGCTGCCAGGCCACTRGTTAGATCTCTGTGCAAAGGCTCTGCAAACTACAGGAGAAACTGAGCTGAGCAGCCCAGATCCAGCTGTTTGCTTGGCCTCACCAGATTGAGAAACAATCTGTCCAAGCAGTCAGTGAGCAGGTCAATTCCTTTCCACTCAAGGAAGCAGAGTGATCTAATGCTAAATTAAGGGCAAAGGCAGCAGCAGCTGGTGTTGCTGGTTTTCAGAGCTGTATGCAATGCCATCTCTACAATTTATGGATCTGCTGCTGCCAAACAGCAGGGGCTGAGACAAGACAGAAGAGCCCATAGCACCACATTCTAGTGCACTAAATCATGATCTTAGAAAGTACTTTTTCTAACTGTGTACTCAAACTCAGGGGGAAAGATGCTCTTCAAAGGCCGGCTTGAAAGGTGCTGTCTGTTGGGATTAGGAGGAAAAAAAATTTTTCTGCACTACACGCACCTGGCACATTATCTCCAGGGCAATACACCCTTCCCACAAGGCAGAAGCTTTTCTAAATGCATGCAAGAGTGGTGAGTCTGGGAGCGGGCATGTAGGTCCCTGAAGAATGAATAAGATGGGTTTCCATCTACAGTCAATCTCCAGAGGACCTGCTTCTGATAACCCCTGTCCCAAGTTAAGATGCTGGGGGATTTTGTTCACAGGAGGTTTGCTCTGTGGACCAACAGTACAGTTCTGTCACACAGCCAGATGTGGTTTGGCTATGAACAGAGGGAGTCAAGAAGTTTCATCTAAGAGCACACAAAGATAGATGAAGCCCCTGCTTCTCTCTGGACCCCCTGACAGGGTAGGAGTACGTGACCAAGGGCCATAGGTTGAAGGGGATGAGCATATTCAGGAGCRTGTATTCCCCTAGGCTGCTGTGACAAAGAGAGCAGCTGTTGCTTTGCAAAATGAGCTGAGCTCCTGGCCAACCTTCAAACTCATCTCCCTTCCTAGTCCAGCACAGCCAAGCATAGAACTGGTAAGTTGGGCCTTTTTGGAGAGATAAGATAGCAGCCAGARAGGACACGCAGGGCTCAGCAGGGAAGGCTGGAGTGCTGTGCTGCACATGAATGCTACAGYGCTGGCAGCTGCCTTCATGTGAAGGGCTCACTATTGAGGTGCCCTCTCTGCATGCTCAGTCTGGGCACCACCCCATAGGCTGTATCACTTCCACGCCTGGCTGATCCCTTTCAGCTCCTACTCTATTACATCCCCACCGACTACCCTGCCTGCAATTTTGTCACCTGATTTGCCTACCAACACCTTTTCTTTTTCCTATTAGCAGCACCTTGCAAAATGCCTGAGCCCAAGGAGCTGGGAGAGGCAGTGTGAGCACCAAGCAGTTTTGAATAAAGGAGAGATCCTGTACTACAGCAAAGAGCAAAGAACGCTACAGACATCAGCAACACAGCTGCCTGAGTGGGACAGTCACAGCATCTAAAGGGCAGGTTTCTCCTCCAGCGTCCCCCAGAGTCCTGGAGGAAATGGGCCAGATCATGAATAATTCATGAACAACCACTTGGCTGGAAGGCAGAGAGTTAGCGCAAGGAAGGGGGCAGAGCAGCCTCAGAAAGGGCACATCATTTGGTGTCTATCACCCAGGCACAAAGCTCTGCAGATGAAGCACTCACCTCTCAAGCAAGGGCAAAGCTTCTCCTGCATGGGGTAGGGTCTGCCTCTTCTTTCCTCTGCAACTCTCCTCCTTCTACCCCTCTCTGAAGCTGTTCTTCCTGCATGCTTCTGTCTGCTGCCTTCTTGCCCTCCTGCAGGCAAAGCTTTTCCTACCTAGAGTGCATATCCTGCTGTAACTAAGGACAAATTATTTCCCTAGAGCCCCAGCCCTTAGAAGCCAAACAAGAGACCCACATCCACCCTTCCCCAGCTATTGAGAGAAGGAGAAGGGAGTGAGCTGACTCTYTTTTATGGGCCAGCTGCCCTACCCACCTTGAGGGAGGGATTGGTCAATCAGGATCCTGTGATAACCCCTTTCCTCAGCTTGTTTTCTTCATGCCTGTGCCCAGGTGGTGCCAGCTGAGCTTTTCACATATGGAGGTAGTTGCTTCAGTTCTCTGCTCTCCAAAGGTTGAGCAGAAGGGTGGTCCTTCCACAGGCTGAGGGGGAGGCCCTGTGCTGCTGTTGCAATGCTTGAGGTTGGAATAGGACCAGTCCCTTTTCCCMGCTAAGGGTACCAAGCCCAGACCTCAGCTGCTCCAGAGCAAAGGCTGCCTTTAAATAACACCACTCATAAATCTCCCAGCTGCTTCGCTCTCCCTCTAGGAAGCAGGAGGGAGACCTTGCTTGCAAAGAGCAGGTTATGAGGGCAGCAGGGGCCGTCACCATGCTGTGCATTTGTGCAGTGCAAATTGGGGTCTTTATTCCTATTTGGGGGCTCCCAGAGTCACCGCAGGACAAGTGAAGCTTCTCTAATAACCACTGAATTTTACAAAGGGTCCCTTACTGGGGAGAACTGCCACTGTGGAGACTGGGAGGAGCTAATGCCTTGCACACCTTGCATTCAATCCGAATCCCAGTCTAGTGCAGGCTGGTGGCATTAATGAGCTGGCCATGTTCTCTGCTGGGCCCTGGGAAGTCTGCCGGCGGCAGCTGGAGACACTGCTTTTTATGTGGAGCTGCTCTGGGATGGCTGGTGTATCCTGCTGGTGCTCGCAGGGGAGCGATGGAGCTGGGATGGACATGGCCGTGAGGGCTCCATGGCAGGGAAGGGCACTCAGGTGCCTGCAGATACAAGGAGAAGGAGGGCTGCTGGGCAGGGAGGTGATGCCCTCGCTGTTGCGAGGCTGCCTCATTTCTCTGTGCTCTTGGCTGGCAGCTCCAGGCAGCCCGTGCCCCCGTGTCCCCCACCGCACTAAATTCTGCTTGTTCTCCCTCTCTCCAGCCTGGACATGAGCTAATTGCAGTATCTCTGAGACTGCCAAACTCTTGGGCCAGCCAGGAGCAACGCAAGCTCATGGGGCAGCAGGGCTCAGGTGAGACACATAGGACTGGGCTGAGGACCTTGAATAGCCGCTCGCTTGAACTCAGGTCCCAGCTTGGAGAAGTTGCTGGGTGCAGCAGGACTCTGACTTTTWCTCCGTTCATGGGCTTAGGGAGTGTTTCACCAGCTGCACACCCACTCCCAGCACCTTGGTGTGTTATCCCTCAGCCAGAGGCGTTGTCAGATGGGGAATGTCAAAGGGAAGCCACATTCTAGGAGCTGAGATTGCTCTTTYCCTGTAGCCAGAGGCAAACTGGACCACAGGGCTGGGACTCAGGAGATCGTGGTTTCATTGCCAGGGAGGTAATCTGGGGCAAAGTAACCCCTTTATTCTCCTTTCACACAGTGAACCTAGTGCTGCTGCCATGCTTTGTGAAGACCTAAGAGCTTTGCACCGAAAAGTGCTGCATGCTTTCAGCTAGGAATGATTATTTCTTAGTGGTTCATTACTCTGCAGGGGAACGATTTCACGTTGGCAGGTTTCTTTTGCCTTCTCCCTAGCTGTGCAGTGCTGTTCGCTTTCTGAATGATGCTGGAAAATTTGTCTATAGCAACACAGGACCAGAAAGCTATCAGCTCCTGTCCCCTTCCACACTGGGAGAACACTGGGAGAACTGCCTCTCGCATACCTCACCTGAGAGTGCTCCACTAGACACTCTCGAGTCACAGCAGGTTGAGAGCTGGTAACCCACATTCCCAGTGCTACTGTTCCGCCCTAAATCTGGGGTAGTGACCTGGAGGTGCACARATCTGCTGCCCAATGCTGAGCATCCTAGAGCGAGACACTTTGTTGCCTTTTCTTTGCATGCACCACCATCTAGTGCAATGTACTGGAACTTCATGTTTTCCCCTCCTATTTTATTCTGCAATTGCRCACTGTCATTGGAGCTGGTGGAGTAATTGGTGCTTAATAAGTTATCCACTCCATGGAGTTGTTTATCCCTCTCAGCTACTGCAAGCAGTTTCCCAAATTGGGCACAATTCTCATAGTCTTGATGAAGATGGGATCACTCRCTGCTGGATTCATCTTCTCTATCAGGTAGTTTGCAAAGTGGTCATGGCAGCAGCTCTTGAAGGAAGGTACATCTCCTGGCTTCTGAAGTTGCCGGATGCCAGGGGGTCCCTGCCTGCATGACTCACTCAGTCAGGCAGGAGTGACAGTGAGCAAGGGAGAGGGAAGGGGAAAATCACTGCCTCTGGGAGGCTCATGTGCAGGGTGGGTGAAGAGCACACCAGGATGTGTCAAGTGMAGGAGTGAGTCACAGGTGGTGAGGCCATTTCTCAARAGGGCTRATAAGAGGTCCTTCAAGCCAGACCRTTCCACTTGRATGAGTCTTCTCCCTCAGTGTTTGTTTCCCTACCTATTTACTATTAAAAGCTCTCTATACTTCTAYGATCTAGCTCAATTTTCATATTAATCACTAACAAAGGATGCAACACTAGCATGGTAGTGCAGGAGGTCTCTGCTGCCGGGACCTSTGGTCTCTGTGTCTGTGTCTAGAGGAATGCATGGGTAGAGGGATCTGAGCAGACGTAGGGTGTGTGATCAGTCTCCCAKGGGGTGTGTGGAGCTGCAAGAGGGTACAGAATGCTTTTGGGCAGCAAACCATGGGTCAGAGCACTCCAAGCCTGGATATCTGCTTCGTGAAATGTCAGTCCTCACCAGCCACTCCTCTGGGGCAGCCCTCCGTCACTGGCATTCGATCACAATCGAGCAGAAGTTTCAAGTAGTGGAAATAAGATGACATTATTTCAGGGAGAGCTGATTTCATGAAAAATGCATTGTCTTTCCATGGCTTCAGCAAAAATATATTGGTTTCTGCCAGATTTAATTAGAAGCCATCTATTCTCAAAACTTGGGAAGAGCTGGCACGAGAGGGGAGTGAACACAAAAGATTTGAGAGACTTCAGATCTCTTGCAGGGACTGAATTAACTGACTTTAACTCTTTTCTTGCAACTGAAAATAAAGGTATGTTTCCTCCTCCTGAAGATGCACTGGAAAACAATCATATGTAAACATTAAAATGTTTATTTTCTTTATGATCTGGGTTCAGGAACACCCACTTTGCTTTGTTTTTCTTTGAAAAGTATCATTTTGTCCTAAAACAGAAGGTGAACTAAAGCTATTATATTAATAGCATTTATGATTTAGACTACTACCCCAAAAGAACAAAAAGTAGCAGTAATGGTGAATCAAATAAAAAGCTATGTTCAACCAAAATTAAATATTTCTGTTTGCTTTTAAAACCCTTTAAATCTGATTTTTGTTTGTTTTTCTAAATATTACATCCTGGCAGTCTTTGAAATGAAAGCACTGAAATAAATAAGGGAGATCTTTCATTTTGTAACTTCAAGGTGAAAAGCTTTGACTTTTCCAAAATCTTTCTACTCATTTCCATTTGAGTTGAATCCCACAACTCGGACTCCCTGGCTGCAGAGGTGAAAGGAGAGGCTAGAAACACTGGCAAAGCACTTCCTTGTGGAAATCCTCTGCTCCAGCACTTTGCCAGGGAAGAGACTGGCTTTTGGTCTGACATCTGGGATGCTCCAGGGTCTGCTCTTGCCCCCAAGTGATGCTGTTCCAGTGTGAGCCCACGCCTGCATTTGGTGTGTGGATATAGGTTCCCAGCTCACCGGGAACACGGAAAATGCATGTAGTGGGGCATCAGTGCTGGCCACCCAGAGTGCGCTGGCAGTGGGGATAGTAGGTACGATACATYGCAAGGTTCAGTAGTTAAAAGAGCTCTGCTAGAAGGTGCAGATTCTTGGTGGCTGTAGCCCTGACCCTATAGGACATATAGGGGACAGTCACATAACCAGCGTGGGGAGTCTAATACCCCAGGCCAGGAAAAAGCAGGTCTGAGGGAGACAGTGGGGTTGGGTGATAGAAGGATCTGATTTTGGAAAGAGCCCTTTTGATGAGTTTTTGGGTCATGATTATATCCAGTGCATCAGCCTGACCCCAGGCCTGTGTTCTCCTGTGTCCATGGTTGAGGGTGTGCATTCACACAGGGAGTCTGGGGTGCAGGACGCGCCAGTGCTGGTTGCATGATGTGGTGGAAGAGCAGAGAGATGACAAGTGTCCAGTCCTGGCTGTCCAGTCCTGCAGCACTCTGGCACCAAGAGAGCCAGTGATCCAAGACCCCAGAGCAGTTAAAGTCAACCTACATGCTTTATTTTGTCACACTRCGAACATGCAAGCATTTCCTGAGCCAGGACAGTGCTGGCAGTGCCGTCAGCCCGGTCCTGCACTGTAACCCTGCTGTTTCGTGTTCGGCTCTGAAAGCAGAGCCGGCTCCTGGAGCCACCCTGCTGCAAGCTCTCAGCGTGAAGGYGGTGGCCTCCTTCCAGTTTGTCCTCTGCATCCTTGCCACGTTGGAGAACAAGAGGGACCCCTCAAAGGCAGGCCTCTGGCCATTGGCCTCTCAGTCACGCCGGGACATCTAGTAGCTGTAAATACTTGAACTGCCTTGTTGGAGTTTGTAGATGTTTCTGGCGCAGCATGCTGGCTTCAGTGGATTTACATAAGGAGATATTTTGGCAAGGTTTTCTATGCTGATGGCTGGGACAAGGAGGCTGTGTGTGTTGGTCAGAGACCAAAAACTAATATCATTTTGCTGGCATTGGCTTTGCTACCAAACAGCCCCAAACGTCTTCCTGAAAAATAAATGGTCTTGGAATAACTCTGCTTGCATGCTCTTGATTTGCAGGGAAAAGTCTTATTCTGGTTTAGCTTTTGAAACCAAATTAACCTACCCCAGAACAAGGCATTTATAGTCTAGAATAAGTGTATCCACATACAGAGTTGTTTTGCAATTATTCCTGGACTTTAAATTTGGTCCTGTATATGTGTGTGCTAGCTAAGACTTGCACTCTGTGTACTGATTGATTCATTGATTTCAGCAAATAATGAATAATCTTTAGAGTCGAGGAATGAGTGGCAGAAGAACATGACCACACAAAGGTTTTGTGAGTCAGGAATCCCACTGAAACCCCTAAGAGGTATTTTTATACCTGGTCTCTGCAGGAAGACAATGATTTAAGAGAGGGGAATGTGAATTCATAGAAGGCTTTGCAATTCCAACTTTGCTTTTAACTGGTTTTGTGTCAGTTCCTCTGAAGCTAGTTTGAAACAGTTTAAGGCAACCTGAAATGTGCCATTCAAATACAGATTCAGGCAGACAGCAGATCACGCTGCTCTAACTAGACTGGTTTTATAAAACTTGCGGAGAGTGTGGAATGTTGCAAATGCTCCGGCTTCCTAAATGTCTGAGCTACAGCACGAGGGTGCTGCTCTCCCACAGTGGAAAGGCAGCTGAACAGCGTGAACTGCTGAAGATGTGCCGTCCCGATGATTTCCCACCCCACTGCTGGGGACCGTCCCTGGCTGCTGTAAGCGATGAGTGCCCAGACACAGATTTGACTCTGACACACCAAGCTCTGGAAGAGGACAGGTTACTTTGCTTTGTCCTGCCTTTGATTAACGGGTGTTAGTCCTGCGTCTGTCCCGCAGTTATCAGAGATTTCCCGGAGGGAAAGGAGGCAGAGCTGTGTCTGGCAAGGTTCGCTCAACTAAATCATAGTTTTCTATGTAAAGAGGGTCTCTTCCATCTCCGAGGAGGTGCACTAACACGATCACAGGAGAGGCTTTCAGGAAACCGGCAGCTTCAATTTTCTCTCCAGCACGACAGCCTCATTACCTTTTCTCTGCTGCTCTCTCCAGGCCGGCTGCTCTGGCTGCAGCGCGAATCCTGCCTGCTCGCTGCTTCGGTCACGCTGACTTCCACTAAGCACTGGGTAAATAAGGACTTTCCCAGCTTCTTTATTAGAAACAAGAGCCTCAAAACATGCTTCCTTTCTTAAAAGCGTGAGGCTGCCAGTCTGTCTGGAGGTAACTGCAGTCACATGCAGCTGGCTTCCAAGGGGAGATAAGAGATTGCCAGTTTTTAGCTGGTTGGGGGGTTGCTGCTAAAGGTTCCCTGGAGAGCTGCTTCCTCAGTACCCCGATTCCTGCTTAACAGGATCTGAGTCCTGGATCATTTTAGGCCAGTAGCAAATCTCCCTTTACATCCAACCTGACCAAGATCTTGGCCAGACTCTGAGCCATGGCAGTGAAATTAGCAGCAGCTGCTTTGTTGTTCCATTAAAAGTTGATTTGTTGCTGTATTAAAACATGAATAACTGAGGAAGCAAAGATAGGACCTTTTTTCCTCACTCGCTGTTATTAAAACTCTAAATCAGGTTGCCTACAGAGCCATCTCTGCTGCCTTCGTAAATAAAAGCAGGGAATTGGCCTCTTCTGCCTCAGACCGTGAACACAAGCACTCTCAGCAATGCTAATAAAGCACCCTGATTTTGCTGAACCTGCAGGTTGCAGTGTTACAAGCCTTGGGGGGGTTCGAAGACTGAGAAACCCTGGGCTATCCCGGAGCTGTGGCATCTCCTGTGTTGTCTTTTGCAGTCTAGGTCCAAACATATTTTGATTTTCATGTTCATCTCAGTTTTTCTTCCCAGAAATCTCCAACCTGGGATACTGCCCCGCTGTCCTCCTCCCTGAGGCTGACCTGAAGGGAGCAAGGCATCACGTGTTGCAGAGATATCCATCCAGACAGAGGAATCTGCCCGGACTGTGTCCTAGCCTGGAAAGTGCCCAGAAACACCCTGGGGAATCAAGGTGATCATGTGAAAGTGATACCGATTTAAGGGCATTTTGAAGATGCCTCTAATCATGTTTTGTTTGACCTGAGACATGCTGAAGGGAGGATAGAGGAAGGCTGTGGGGAAAAGCAGTTCTTAATCTTTTTCTCCTATTATGTTTAGGCTGATCTAATTTTAATTTTTTGTTTCAAAACAAAAAAAAATCCAATGTTTCATTGTTGTTCGGACTTTTTTTTTTGGTGTTGTTAGACAAGATTTAATTTTTCTCTTTTGGTTCCTCCGGTAGCTCTTTTTTGCCCAGATATCACTCACCAAATTCACTACAAATAGCTTTGGCTGACATGAAAAGGCTTTTTCACTGATCAGATAATTCATCTTAAATGCTCCGCCAAGTGATAGCAGTGAGTCATTCCTGTCTCTACAAACCTGGTCGCAGCCTGCTTCACCAGCCAGGCAAGCAAACCTCACACCCAAGGACAGAATGCTCAGCAGCTCTTCTCTGATGCCATTAACCTCCTCTCGAACCCACGCAAACCCTTACACAGTCTGGAGGTGTCTCTCTCTCTCCGCTAACTGCAGAAGGAGGCTATGGTAACTACCTGGCCAATGCTCCTCTCCTTGCAATTTGGGTTGAAGCCCCATTTCATAGAAGCTCACGTTAATTTTCTGTGGTCCACCTTCAGCTCGGCTTGTGGTTGAGTAGCACTTGGCACAACAGGGCACAAGGTGCTGAGACTTGTGGGCACCACCCCAATAAGTGTCACAAGTGCCATGATTTCTGCAAGGGCCGTGCAGAAATCAGTGCTGGAACTGGAGAGTTCCCTGTTGTGATGTCTCTACACAGAAGTCAAGGAGCAAATGGCTCATGAAAAGGACCTCTTCTCTCATATTTTAGGCAATTTGAAGGGATTTGTCTAGCCTGAGCAGATCCACAGAGCAGCAAGGCCTGTGCTGCACAATTCTGCAGAGGGAGAACTCTGCCCTATGCAGCTGTTACTGCATCACTTTGCACTAACTTAAATTATATCCAAAAGGAATACAGAAGTTTCATGTATTCTTCCCCCCTCAGAAAGGGCAAGGATTTAGGAAGAGGCTTGTTCTATCAACGCAAAAACAGCTCCTCTCTGGAGTGGAAATAATCTTACTGAAAAGTAAATACTATAATCTGGTCTAGTTCCTGTCTCTGCTGCTTCTCAGATCATTGAATAAACATTAACTAACCCATCCAACACTCCCAAGGAGAGGAAAGGATTAGGTCCATTCAACGCACTGGGGAGCAGAAACAAATTAAATGATGTATTTGCACATAGCCAGGGCCTGAGCAGCCCGCAGGTGCTGGGAATCCAGCCACCATGCCACTTGGTTGGCAAACTTTGCCTTTTCCTTATCCACTGCTCCGGTTTACGTAATGACAGGTCTAACGAGGTCATATGATACAGCCTTGGCATAACTCCGTCCCCTAAATACAGTGTTTCTGGGAGGCTTTATAGGAGTTCTTTAAGTCAAGTCACGTCTCATCAGCTGCATTTCCCCCAGATCCCATTGATGAAGTCTCCACKGGGTTATGAAAATGGAAGTAAACAATTGTAGCCAAATGTAGTTGAAACAGAGTAAAAAATCTGTGTAAGGTGAGCAATGGAATCAGTTGGCCCTGTGCTGAGAGGGGTTTTGGTAGCCCTGTAAATCCTCTGCAATTTTGGCTGACTAAATCTTTTCCCTGTACACAGAGAAGTGGATGAACTGAGGAAAGGGCTGGCTGCCGAGTCAGAGGATGCTGTCCCGTGTAGGACCCCGGGACGTCTGCGCTGCTGGTCAACTCTAGGGCTGGCTTGGGCTGGGGTTCATGCTTCTCCTCTGCTACATTGCCAGCTAACCTGCCTGCTGGAAGGGCAGAGGCTGAGCACAACTCGTGCCATAATGTTGGCTCAATTCCCATGTGGGCATCAGTCGGGGCTGAGCACTACAGCCCACTGGCATCGCTGCTATCACAGCCCAGGAAACGGGGATGGGARACGATGGGTGTTTTCACCTCTGCTCCCTGTCACCTTCTTATTCCAGTGATGGGACGTCACAGCTGATGGCAGCCTTAGCCCAGCAGAAGATCACATCTCTGTCCAGTTTGGGGTGGATGAGGACAAGCTGTGCCAAAATGGGCATCTYGGCTGGTGCTAATTGGCACCCTTGAGGGCTGCTGTGCAATGGACTAATTGCACAGCAATTAGTCTGATGGACTAATGGGTGCTAATCTCACCAGCAGTGGTGGGGCTGTTTGTGAAGCCCCTGTTAYGGAGCAGTGAGGATCAGGGGAGTGTACCTCCACTACAACAGCCTCGGGCACCCTCATTATTTCACTCTAATTAATTCAAGCTGGGATTTGCTCTTGGTACAAATGCAAACAAAAGTTTTCTGCCTGCTGACTTTGCAAAGTCAATCAGGGCTGGGAAATCCCATTGGGTCCTTGTGGCACTGAAGAGCAGCTCATGAAACGGGGGCTAGAGTTAGATTTGGAAACTGCTTGTTAGAGTAGTGCACCAGGAGTGGAGCCCAGTCCCTCTCTCTTTGCCCAAACTGTCCTGTTTTCAGGTTGGAAATCTCTTAACAGCTAGCTTCGCCATTAGAATACCAATATCTTCTCTTTTCTTCTGGCAGGAGCATGGTAGTGGTGCAGATCTCTCTTTGTCTGACCTGTTCATCATGTCCAAGAAGTTTTGAGTTTCCTGTTAGCAGCACTCCCCTAAGCAAATGTTACAGAGATATAAATCAGCCCCACATCAGGATCCCTAAACGTGGGTATCTCCATGTGTGCTGGGTGTCAGCTCCCTCTGCAGTCACTGGAGATCTGGTTGACCCAACCAGGAGAGTTGAGAGAGCAAATCAGCTCATGCTAAGCAGATCCTTCCCAGAGCCTCCATGGTGCTTGGTTGGAGCTTGGATCCCTGGGCCACTGGAGACACCCCCATTGCGTCTCCATCATGCAAGCAGCACTGCCTAGACGTGGTTAGGTGCAGTGTTCACACTCGTGCACCTAAATGGCATTTTCTTCTGTATAATTTACTACACATCCTTCTTATGCGGGCGTACAAACCAGTGGCTTGCACCAGGAGTGTATCCCCCACTTGTGGGAGCTGAAAGAAGTGCCTCCTAATGTGCTTGGGTTAAATGGAAATGGTATAGAGGGGTCCCCTCCGGTGGAGAGTGGAGGGCTGGTTGTCCCAGCTCGCTTGCCAGCTTCACTCCTTCAGCAGCAGGACAGCAATTACTTTTTAAGTTGTTTTTCCTGTTTTCTGAATTCTGCCGCTTGAGGAAAGACAAGCAGGATTGCTATAGCAATGAAATGATGGCTCCTTAATTCATAGGATTCCTTGTCTTCATTATTCCTAGAATCGTAATCCCATGAAAACTACCTTCTCTGGAGAGTTTCAGCTGGGAGCTGCATTGGAACTGAAGTAGAAGTTAAAAAGAAAGAAAAGATGATGAAGACATTTCAAGCAAAAGAATTTGAAAAAAAAAGTGTTTCGGTGAGTTTTTTTGGCCTGTTTCATGTGCCGACAAAAACAAATGCCTGATGTTATCCAGAGAGAAGGGCCTGAAATGGTTCCTAAACTTGAATTATTCATGAATGATTCAAAGTGCTTTTATAGACTTTCTGAGGAACAAGAGTATCAGGCAGAACTAAAGCATATAAGTCAAAATAAAATCGTGTAAAGTTTAACACAGGGAACAAGTATAGTTTCAAGGACTAAATTAGCCAGCTATTTAAAAGGAGACTCACCAGAGGAAAATGTAGTTCTTATATTACATTTTTCATCCCCAAATCTCTAAGCCCAAGAGAACAGATAGAAGTATCATTACTTTCATTTTGTATATAAAGAAATGGAGAGCCGGGAAAATGAGGTAGCCTGCTCAAGATCACTCAACAAGGCAGTGGCACTATAGGACGTAGCTCTCCGGCCTCCGAAATTTTGGTCCCCTGCTGTGCCGACACCCGAGGGGGGCGGCCGGAGCGGGGTGCAGCGGCGGTCTGCCAGGGGCACCGTGCAATCGTGTGAGCTCGCTCCGTGTGCCGAGCAGGGGCCTCACCAGGCAGCGCTAATAGGAACATCTTCGAACTCCTGCTGGTGCACACGGCTCTGGAGAGAGGGGCCGGTAAATCTAAGTTATTGCAGAGAAGCCGGGAATGTCGGAGTGAGCGGAACAGGCGCCTATTGCTGAAAAACATTGCTGCAAATCCAATATTCCCTTTCGGTAATAAAATCTGTAGCTGTAACTCCGTCAGCCTGCAGACTCCAGGCTATTTCAGGCTGTGAGTAATCTCGGTGCCCTAGGGAAGCCGCTGAGCAGCGCCGGCACTCGGCCCTCTCCTCCTGGCTCCGGCTCCCATCGCCGACGAGATCTGGAGGCTGGAGGCTTGGCTTTGCCAGTGCTGAGCTGTTAATGTGTGTTACCTTTTCCGCAGGCAGAGGAGGAGGAAGATACCCCAGAGGGTCCTCTTTGCTGCTGGGTGATGCTAGGCACAGCTGGTGGAGCAATATCTTCCAAAAAAATACTTCTTCCACCAAAAAAACCTGCTTTGTTGGCATTGACGCACTTCCTGGGAAAAAGACGTATTTGTGTCAGCACTTTTTTTGGGTGGGGGTGTGTGGGTAGGGATATCAAAATGAGGCATTGTGTTGTCTTCAAACACTTTCCTCTAGAGTCTTTCCTAAGTGCAGCCATCTGAATTTTTTGGTTTTCTTTCAAGGAGCCTTTTTTGCCTCCTAATTGCTTTTATTTTATACCTTATTATAAATCCAAGCATCATATTAAATACATGGAAATCCAATAAAAATTTCAATTTTATATATATATATATATATGTATTAAAAAGCCATTTTACTGAGCCAAAGCTACTTTGGAAGGGATCAGATTTAATATCAGGGGAAACAGCAGCAGTCAACATTATGCTCCCATTTGGAAGGAAGACTCATTTAAGCAGCCGAGCTTTCTTTGCTAATGGAGCTATGGGTCCCCAACAGCTTGAGGACATTGGCAACAAGCAGTTTGGTGATGAGACGACCAAAAAAGGCTTGGGTAAGGCTGAGAAATGGAGTGAGTCCCATAGGACCATTAACCTCTTGAGAGAAGTTCTTTCTCTACCAGATGGGTAGAGAAAGCTCCCTGGCTTTCCTTCCAAATGCCCCTTGTACTTCTCTTTGGTGAAGCCCACAAAGATGGGGCGAGAGCAGCTTCCCATGAAGCTGTCCCCAGCAGCCACGTGGAAATGAGGATGGAGATGTCCTCATGGGGCTCAGTGTGGCTGATCCTGTGCAGCCACAGAAATGATCTCCTGCCCCAACCTGCAGCTGGGGCAGCAAAGATGAGCCACTCTCCTGGACTGCAATGATCTCCAGTGCTGAGGGGAGGGCTCTGGCCCAGGGCGGTGGTGACCATGTGCGGAACCATGCAGGGGATCAGAGAATTGCTTTTCATTTAAAAAAAATCCCGTTGCTCTGTGTGTAACGCCAGCTCTGCCTCTGCTGGTGCAAACCACCCGTCCAGGGCCTGCTTTGGGGGGACACCCTGGGCCAAGGGCTCRGGTGGAGCTGTGGCAGCAGAGGGGCTCACACAGGCTGGGGGACCYCTCTCCATCTCCTCCTCTCCCAACCCAAATAAAATAATTTCCCTTGTGTTTTATAGCTGGAAGCCCTTACCCTGGGCATTGCAGCATGTGCTTGAGACACAAGAGGGCAGGCGCAGGCTGTGCAATGAGAGAGGGATGAGGCTCTGCTCCCTGTGTCCCTCAGCCACCCCTGGCCCTGCTGCTCCCCCCCTCCATCACCCCATCCCTGCCTTCTCCTCTCTGTAAGGGGAAGAAAAAGGGRCTTTTAGGAGGCACATGTCTTCTGGCCCTGCCTGGTTCCTCAGCACGGGGCTGCAGGACCAGCTGTGACAGCRGGGCCAGCTGTGCCTTTCACCACCATCCCCTCCGGGTCTCAGGGTCATATCCTGGAGCACCCTGGATCCCACCTCTGCCTCCTCTGCTTGCCTCACCCAGGGCCCTTGCGACAATTTTCCAAGCTCCCTCAAGCTATACTGCAAGGTGCTTGTCTGGCGCTGCTCCCTGCCCTTGTTTCCGAARGAGAATTGAAGGAAAGGTTTATGCACAATGCTCGGGGTCCTTGCCCAGCTCCTGTGAGGTATCCGAACGTCATGTGGCCAAAGGAGCACTGTGGGGAGGCTGTGGGGTCAGACCCTGGACTGCAAGCCATCAAAGCTGCCTTCTCCTGGCTCCTTGCACCCCCATGGAGGCTCTGCCCTTCCCCGAGCTGTCACTGAGGGAGGAGAAAGGGAGCTCAGGTCTTCTTGGCTGGGCTCTGCAAGCCCAGAGGATTTCATGGGATGCCGGCCAGGCCGTTGGGACCCTGCCACTGCAGCAGTGTATGCACGCATGCATGCAGAGAGGTACGAATGCTCCTTAATACCCATTTCCCCCCATCTTTGCCTGCCTCACCCACAAGCGCAGCCCCAGGCATGACCCGGGCTCCTCTCCTAGGCTTTGGGATCACCTCGGCTAATGGCAGCCCCCATGYACAACACGACACTGAGTCTGCAGGCTGTCTGTGGGGCGCTTACTGGAGAACGTCCATCCCACTGGTTCATCCCCAGCCCACGTGGGCCCCCACCACTTCCCTCCAGGGTTATGGCATTGGGTAAATCCTGAAAAACTTCCCAGATCACTAATCAAGCCCACCAGCAGCAGAGAAGAGCCCAGCAAGCCTGCACCAGGGCCACGGAGCACTGCTGAGTGYGATGCTTTTTCTTGCAGACTATACCCAAAGCACTTCACATAGTTAAATAATAAAAGGCAGCAGATGGTATATGGTATGAATTACAGAAAACAGGATTGTAAAGGCAGCGTGCGTGGTGAATAAATGAAAGCATTAGTGCATCAGGCCAATAACACAGACGGAGGTGGGGGGGGAGGGAAGAGATTTGCAGACGGCTTGGTGGYGGGTGGGGAAGGAAGTCCATTCTTGCGAGAAAAATATCGTAGAGGGGGAATGCTCTCCTCCCTGCCCTAGGGAAAACTGTGAGGGCAAGAGGAGACCAGGCAGCGAGGTCTGCAGCCTCGGAATGGGGCTGCTATGGACACTCTGCCCTGAGCTTTTGTAATTCTGGTTCACTTGTTGCTTGGGTCTGSTCAGTGCTGCCTTCTCCATCCTTTCTGGAAAGGATGTGACAAAGTGGTCATCCCCTATGAAAAGCCACTGCTACTAGCTTATAGGCCCTGAGAGTGCTTGCGAAGCAACCCTGCTCTACAAAGGTCTCCGTACAGCGGCATGTGCTCAGACCGTGGCAAAGTTAGTGGCAGGGAGGCTGTGCCAGAGCAGAGGACCCTTCTTTGGGCGCTTGCTTAGACTATCTCATCTCCTTGCTTTCTGGAGTACGTGCTACAGAAAGATACAGAAGGTGTTTAAGGCCTGACCTTCCTAAAGAAGGCTGAATTTCTGCTTGAAAAAGAAGAGGCACAGCCCTGTTTATCCATAACTGGGCTTGCATCTAGATCTTGCCCTTCAATCATGAGCAGAGGTGCAGGAGGAGGAACTGACCATCATTTGCATCAAGGTTAATGGTATGTTCYACAGGGAGGAAACCAGCTTAGTGTGGCAGCTCCCACCCCCTTTGGACCCCAGCTGTCTGCAAGGGATAGCCATGGTCTACGTACAATCCTGAAGACTTCTGCTTATGGAAGGAGGGTTCAGCCTTTTGGGCAGTAACTTGCTGCTCTGAAAGACCTATTGGGAAATTCAAGTGATTGCAAGCTTTCTGGGTGACTGCAGCTAAGTCTTTTAGTCTCATTCTGCCTCAGTTTCSCTAGTGTAAAATGGAGATAATAATGTGCTACGTAGCAGCGCTGGGATGATCAGCTCAGAGTGAGAGACGCTCACAAAGGATGCTGTATGCTGGCAGATGCCACCGCTGAGCTTGCCTTTGGCTGCCAGGAGCAAATGCTGTTTCTGAGATAGCAAAAGCAGGAAGTGCCTCCTTAATGGTGTGAAAGGGGTGAAAAGCACAGGGTGGGGGGGAACAGAGTGACTCAGGGCCATGCCAGCTAGTCTGTGGTCCAGGAAAACCTGTCGGAGCAGCTTGCCTTCTGACTGCACACCATCGCCTGTGCTGGCAGAAGAGTTGCGTGAGTTGAGGAGAAATGGGAGTGGAGAGCGAACGCAGTTGGCAGACCCATTCCTGAGGCCACGTACGGCTGCTTCCCCCTGCCTTCATGGCACAGAGATTTCAGTTCATCTCCTCTGCGAACGGTTCTCATGGGAAGGTGAGGATGGACATGGGGAACTGAGGCACCTCTGTCCTGCTTGTGGCTTTGGGAAGAAGTGTGACTTTGTGCAAAGTGCAGAGGCTCTTTCAGGGCCATAATAACAGCACTTGGGGTTATAAAGTAAAAACTGGGCTCATTTTGCTAATGCTGCCTCTGACAATCTTTGGGCCTGACCTTGCGGTAACTTAAGGCAGGATTTCCTCGGTGGCTGAGAGCCGCAGTGCAGAGGGGAGCTGGGCATCCCACTGCAGACAGTGTTACAGCCTCTGTCTGTGCTTTGGCCTGCTGGTCCCACCTCATCCAAGCTGTGAAGGTCGCCTGCTGGGTGCTACATGGCCCTGAGGACTCCCCTCAGCTGCCCTTGTGCTAAGCGTACAAAGGCAGAAGCTGCTTTTTTCCTTCTAGATCAGAGCAAGAGCAGGCAATAATAATAACACGCATAGAGACAACGCAGAGCGCAGTTACTCCTAACCCTACCTGAACCTGGACAGCTTGTTGTCTTGGGACTGTATAACAGTGATCCCCATCTCCTGCAGCTTGCAGTAAGGATGCTGCCATGTATGGAGACCTCATTAGAGGATTTTGCAGTATCTGTTGGGTAGGAAACCTTCTGCAATTTCCCCCGTCCCCCAAACCTCCCAGCTGAGCTCACATCTGGGAGCATCTCCCACAAACAAATCCATCACAGCTGCCTTTCAGAGGCAATCGAAACATGTGGCGATCCTGCTAGCCCAAAGTCTTTTGAGTCACCCGCAGGGTGAGCCTAGAGGCTGCAAGAGCTGCCCGCCAGAACCCTCCCTGTGCTCCCGACGTGGCTCGGCTCCCTTCGGACTCCCCGTCCCCAGCCTGAGCCGGGGTGCCTCCGGAGAACGGCCCCGCTCTCCCTGCCCTCCCCGCTGTTTCTCGCCTCTGCTGCGGGGCGCTGGGAAGCCCG
Organism: Apteryx rowi; assembly: GCF_003343035.1. Taxonomy (NCBI): domain Eukaryota; kingdom Metazoa; phylum Chordata; class Aves; order Apterygiformes; family Apterygidae; genus Apteryx; species Apteryx rowi. Next base: position 1,148,905 of record NW_020447797.1, read on the forward strand.
GGAGCTCGGACAGGGAGGACCAGCCGCAGCAGATCGATGCATGACTCACAGCTATCAGCGTCGAGAGTCCTGAAGTAGAGGGAAGCTCTTAGACCAGGAGAGAAAAGACAGGAGAGATGGTGTAGCCCCTTTCCCCGCTCTGCCTCTCCCCTCCGAGTCCTGCCCTTTCTGATCTTGCTGCCTCGGAGCTGCTGCGCGGCAGAGAAGCAGCTTCGTGCTGTTGCTTTCTACCCAGCCGGTCGCCTGCTCTGTGTGTGTGCGCATGGAGCTGAGCAGCAATTTTTTTTTTCCTCTTTTCTTTTTTTTTTAATCCTTTCCCATTCCCTCCCCCTTCCCCTCTCTTACTTCTCTCGCATTCTCCTTCTAAATTAGCTGTCCAGCTTTCGCTGAGAGAAGCCCTTGGAAACAACACTGGCAGCATAGGCTGGGTTTTTCTGGTGGTATTTTTTGGAGCCCTGCCCAAAAATGGAGGGGGACGGAGGGGTAGGAAGGAGGACAAACGTCTGAATCCAGCAGCTCGCAGCGTCAGAGCAAAAGCAAAATCACGCAGTCAGTCTGAAAGCCCCGCCGCTCTGCAATACCTCAGCTCGGGCAGCGGCATCCTTGCGCTTTATGCACTAGTTAACAGGCTGCAAGCTGCCTCGACTTGTCTTAAACTCGCTCTCTCTTAATCTCATCTCTGTTCGGCGCGCGTGTGTGTGTGCATGTGTGTGTGTGTGTGTAGGGGGAGGACTTTATTTCCATTGGCTARGCTTTCGCTTCCCACCCACATCTCTTCCGCATCACCTTGGTGTCTCCCTAAATAAAACCAGCCCTTCTTATCGCGCCGAGGAAATCAAGAGCTAGAGTTTGAATGGATTTTATATAAATATTTACCCCCACGAAGCTACTGCTGAGCTTGTAGGATAAACTTGCAGCAGCTAGCCTGAGACTCTCCTTCTCTCTCCCTCCCCTATAAGGGTTTAATTACTTTCAAGAGGGGAAGGGAGGGGAGGGGAGAGATCCAGACCCCAGTGCTTGCTGGAGACTGACCCAAAAAGCACTGCCAGGATTTAACCAACTATCCCTCATGGATCTGAAGGACAGCACCAGCGAGGGCAGCATGGGCAGCCTGCAGCCTTCCAGCATCCAGATTTTTGCCAACACCTCCACGCTCCATGGGATCCGTCACGTCTTCGTCTACGGGCCAGTGACCATCCGGCGCCTGCTCTGGACCTTGGCCTTCGTGGGCTCGCTGGGTCTCCTCCTGGTGGAGAGCTCAGACCGGGTGGCTTTCTACTTCTCCTACCAGCATGTGACCAAAGTGGATGAGGTAGTCGCAAACAGCCTGGTCTTCCCTGCTGTCACCATCTGTAACCTCAATGAGTTTCGCTTCTCCCGGCTCACCACCAATGACCTGTACCATGCTGGAGAGCTCCTGGCTTTGCTCGATGTCAACCTACAGATCCCCAACCCCCACCTGGCTGACCCGGCTGTCTTAGCCATTCTCCAGGAAAAGGCCAACTTTAAGCAATATAAACCGAAAGTTTTCAACATGCAGGAGTTCCTGGCACGGGTTGGCCATGACCTGAAGGATATGATGCTGTACTGCAAATTCAAAGGCCAAGAGTGTAGCCATGAGGACTTCAAAACTGTGAGTATAAGCAGACATCCTGCTCCTGTTCTCTTCTCTGGGTGTGCAGACAGTGGTGGTGTTGCAGGACCAAGGCAGCATTTGAGGTCACTGRCCAACCTGCCCGGGCATGGTGCGATGAGTGAATGGTGTCTGCTAGGCTCTGACATGGCAGAGAAGGAGGAAGCAGCCTGTTGAGTTGAAGTTTGTTTGCTGGAGTCCTTTATGCGCCGCTCCACAGCCACAGGCGGGAACCAGCCCTGCAGTGGGCTTGCAGGCAGGAGCAGCCCTCTSTCAGACAGGCCCACGCTTCCTAGGAGGCTGCTTGGTGTCAGACCTGGGTGCCAGATGGGTTCTGCTGGAGCGCTGAGCAAAGGAGGGTGTGTGAAGGTCTCTTGCTATGGTCAGTGAACATTAGCCAGCTAAAGAGAGGGCTGGATAGAGTCCATTGAGAAAGGCAGATGTTTTGGGGATGAGCTGAGCTCTGTCCATTATCCAGTGGTATTTCCCTGGGTGTTTGTAGCCTTGTTGAAATTGTGGCTTACGATCTAACTGGAAGGGAAATATTTCTGCTTGTTTCTTGTGGTCATAAATCCCAGTCTGCTGTGCAATGTGGGCGACAGCTGGGTCCTTTCCTGGTGCTATGTTAGAGTGAGAGCGAGGGAAAAGAAGAAAAGAAATCAGGCTCTGGTCTGATCCCAGTCTGTTCTCAGGCTGGCAGGGAGGTAGAGTGAGTTGTGTAGCTGGAGGTCCTGAGGGAAGCAAGCACTGCTCGCTGTACCGATTCTGGATGACACCCTGATGGCAGTACGGGCTGGCCTGTGCAGTTTGGCTGGCAAAAAGTATCAGCTTAAAATAAAAATAAAAAATAGGTTGCCTAGAAGAAGTAACGACACCTGCAGACTGCAATGCTGGGAGCAGGGTGGCAGCAGGGTGGGAGGGATGGCGTGTCCCCGTGTGGTGTCGGGTGGGAGGTGACGGTGCCATGCTGGGGAAGGACCGGAGGAGGGGGAAGGACCAGAGGGGTCTGCTCTCCCCAAGCGTGTGGTTTGATTCCCACCTCAGCAGAGCTGTCAGCGTGTGCTGGGGTCTGGGCTAAGCCTGTACTTTGTTCTCAGGCCATGCTGGCCAGTCCCTTTTCATTGATTCAGCAGGTTGGGGGATCTGGTAATCCAGGAGTCAGTAACGGYGACAGCTTTCAGCCGGGTGTTTCTCTGGGACCAGCGCTGCTTGTGCTTTTCACTGCTCACTGTTCTGCAAACAGACAGGTGCCATAGCGGCTTTCGTGATGCTCTAGTTTGTCACCAGGATTTTTGTCTGTCTCTAGGAGGAGGGAATATTTTGTGTCTCTGCTGCTTCTGGATCTCCCAGCTTATAAGTCCAACTGACTCATGCTACAAAGTCATTGCCACTGCATGGACTGTGCTCTCTTYCATTTTATGTCTCAGTTATGGTCTGACAATGCCCCTTACGCCCTACCCGTCCTGCCCATCCAGGCAGACTGCTCCTTTCCTTCTGCTCCTTGGGCAGATCTGAGAAAAGCTTGGGTCACTAAAGTCATAGGAAGGTATCAAGACAGACATTAAGCAAAGAGGTTGCCAAAGAATAGCCATGCATGACTARACCTGGAGAATGGGATAGAAAAGGAGACACAGATGCAAGAGTCCAGGGGACAGAAGAGTTGAGGGAATGAGGACAGATGCCAACAGGATGGACAGACCCTCCCCTCACCATAGCAAGGGAGTGGGGAGCTGGAGGAATTCTGTCCGTAGTTTTCTCAGTCTTGTACAATGCAATAGATACCAGCCAACAGCAAAAGCCTCAAACCCAGCAAGCAAGCAGCATGTTCAAAACATCTGCATGACTTAAAAACGAGGTCCTGTTTTCAGCTGAGATGGGAGCTCTTGGCAGCCTCCCTGGGACACAGTGGGGTGTAATCTCTGTGGCCATGTAGTTGTTGATAGCTGCATTCTGACACAATGATTTTTCCATGGGGGACACTAGCTTCCAGAAAAACAAAACTTTCTCAGGCTGCCTTAYAAATCCTTGCTCTGCTAAATCAKGTTAGGGCCAGCTAGAAGAGGMTGGGGTACTATGCACTGACAATGCYTGTCCTTGTCAAAGTGCTCCAGCATTTCAGAAACAAGGCTTGGAGGTTCTTTGCGGTGAGCTACAGTCTGTTGGACTGTTCCCAGAAGGGACATCCTGATCCTTTTTCAGCCCAGATGTATCTGAAATGCAGTGAAATACTTCAATCCATTCTGCCAAGCAGCTCCTAGATGATCCAGAACACAACAGCTTCATAGTCTTGCTTTCTGTGCCGAACACAGTCATTTGAGGCACATGCAGGTGTTTCAGTCTTACAGACTCCAGGCATTCCCTCAGGTTAACGAAATCCAGGGAGCGGTACTCAAAAGCAACTCAACAGTCCTGTTCTCCATCCAGACTTTACCTCTAAGAGACAGCAGGCAGCAAAAAATGTCTGTTTGAAAGTTGAGTAGGTCTTTCCACAGGGTGCCTGATGTAAATGCCTTTGAACTGCCTCCATGTTGAATCAGAACCTCAAGTTCTGGATGAATTTTGCATTTAATCATCAAGGACCTGTTGCAGCTTTGCATATAGGCTGTGTGACATCCCATCCCTCTATTCCACTGCATTACTGGCTGGCAAAGGAGAGAAGCACCATCACCGAAGTTTGATTTCTTTACCATCCCGTTAGGAAACATGAGGTAGAGCTCAGAGCAGTTTTGTAACATGTCATCATGCTGAAGGACTCCAGTTCTCTTTTTAAACTCCCCAGATTCATGCACCTGGGAGCAGAAAAGGCAGGAGCGTTGCAGTAGGAAGCTGCATCAAAACACTTAACTCTTAACACTTAACTGAACTTGGTGTAGGATTGCCCACTGGTTAGTTGTCACTTGTGGTGTATATGTGCGTGTTGTGTGCAGTGTGTCTCCAGCTCAAAGCTGTAACAAAGCACACCTTGTTTGTGCTGCGTGGGAAAATGGGAGCTGTAATGGCAGTCTCCTGACACACGAGAAAACATGACTTTACCCGTCTTCCTCCTCCACTTCTCCTCTTCGTTTCTCTGTCACTGATTTATTAACAGGATTTGAGCTGTGCTTTCCTTACACTCTCTGTTTCTTCTCTTCAGAATAATGTCTTTCAGACAATGGTTACCCATATTATGGTCTGCTTAGAGGGGTGAGTCCTCTCAGCTCTGCTGCAAGGAGCCATCCAAAGGGAATGGCAAGGACTTAGGAGAGTATGTGCTAATTCCTAAGCTGGCATTGAAATGCATTGAACAGCAGATAAGATAATGCAGACCTCTGCTGTGGGTAAAGTAACAAAGAACAGCAGATTGGCAGAACACACTTTAGCAAACCCATTCCCTTAGAGCATTTGGAGTAGGGAAGCCTGATAGCAGCAGCAGCCAAGGAAATCCCCTCCTTTTTTGYGTGCATTGCTCCTCCCAGGAGGTCTCAGTTGAAAAATGACCTCAGAGATGGCATTTTTCTAGAGGAGCTGTGCTCATGCTGCTCGAGCAGCCTTGTGACATTAAGATCTTCCCATTCTACTGCTGATGTTGACCATGGCACAGCTGTGGTTTGTCAGCCCCGGACACACAGCTGTGATTTCCAGGGTATCTCTGTGGGTGTGCTGGACAAAGCCTCTTTCCTGGTCCTGTTGTCTTGACTCATGCTCCTTTGCTGTTCCAGCCTGGGATGAACAGAGCAATGGCAAAGGGAGTCTTGCAGGGGTTTTTTGTGTATAGCACAGCAAATGTGTGCAGTAACAGGGGAGACAAGTCTGGTGCAAAAGAAGGGATGACTAAGGGGATAATCTGAGTGATGGAGACCATGAGCAGCAGGGGGAATGAGATATCTCAGTGCCACCTTGCTGAGGACATTAGCCCAGCAGCCAAGCCTTGCCTGGTGTTTTCAAGAGGATGGCAGTGGGGTGCATTTTGGTGTGTGAGCACTTTTTTCTGTCATGTCATTTGCTAAAAGGAATGTATAGTATGTGCTTCCTCGCACATCCAATTCATTCAGCGGTAACACAATAACTTAGCTTGTGTCTGCTATGCCTTCGTTGCTGGATGTCTATTTATTTTCAGTGGCCATGACAATCTAAGGATATAACTCATTTATTTTCAATACACATTCTTACCAGTAGACAGTGTCCACATAATGGAGAGCACCTCATGTAAATACTTCTATTTTGAGACACAAGTATCTCTCAATCTGTCTTTCCCCATGCATTACTTTTTTCTCCTGTTCTCTCTAGTGTGTCCACGAGTGCAGTATCTAATAAATAGCTGTTGCTTTTTAGTCTGATTGGTCCATTCTCATCTTCTATTACACAACTTCAACTTTCCTCAATATAAAAGCTCCAGAATGGTGGTTCTTTCATTTGGACAAACATTACCTCTTTTATATTTTTTCTTTCTATCAATTGTGGCTGTTTTGAAAACTTTGCCTCAGAATCTGTTACAGATGCCATAATGAGATCTGGGATTTTGTGTTATCTTTCACACAAATAGATGGGTTTTGCCTCTAGAGCAGAGAGCAAATCTTTATGCAGCTTTGTCAGTCTTCAGTTTGTACACATCACTGAATTTTGTTGCATAGGCAAAGGAGGGAGTGTGGGGTTCGACGTTCCTTATGTGCCTCAGCTGAATGTCTAAAGGGATGTGGATTGCACCTGGGTCACAGATGTCTGGTGGATGTGTTAACCATGTCCTTGAGAAATGCAGGCCCTTATTCTACCCAAGGTTTGCCTTGACTAAGTTTCTCTGTCTCTCAAACATCTAGCTGTATAATGATTGGGTTTGTATTCCCTTTTTTTATTACTCAGTAGTAGGATAATGCTTTAAAATTCACCCAAAATTTTCATGAGAGTTGTGATGAACATCTGTTCATTAAGAAAGCTTCTTGGGTCCAGAATGGATTTTGGGATTAAAATCAAAAGAAGAGAAGGCTGTAGAACATCATTGGGGTCTTTTTATGGTAAACACAAATTCAAGTCCTTTAATATTAAAAGCATTTACACTGGATGAAACAACTCCCACAGGAAGGCAATTCAGAAATCTGGTTGTAGGTCATTTAGTTAGGATGTGGGTGAACCATGTTAGAGGTGTTGGTCTGACTCAAGACCTGAGCAGCACAGCAGTAAACTCCTCCTTGTTTTTCTTTAAAAAGGTCTGTGTTTTTCTCCAGTTTGAGCTGTTTCTTGACTGAGGACACTTCCCTCCCTCACTAGCAGTTTGAGATGGGAAGTAATCTAAAGACTTGAGATGCTTCAGAAATGAGCACAGCTGAAGTATCAGATACAGCTGGAGATCAGAGGGTTGCGAGTGCAAAGGGAGATGAGATACAGCGAGGGCCCTGGAGGAGGAAAGTCAAAACAATTCTCTGTTTAAGAGCCAGCTGTGGGCTCAGCTCTCCCTTGCTTATGGCCTTGGCTTACACTGCGTACCCAGCCACTTAGTTTGAGGGAGAGCAAGAATTGCTCTTGTCTTTTAAGTGATTTCCCTTCACCACAATTATTCATCAGGCTGCTGAAAGACAGCTCCTCCGCTCCCAGTTCGTACCACACCTGCCAAAGAACTCACACTCAAAATGGCATCTGGAGCTTAAGCAAAATGCAAATGCCAGCCTTGAGAGTGGGTAGAGACCGATGCTCTCAGATGAGGAAGAAAACTTGGGGAAGAAGGATGTCATCAGAGTTGCAAGGACAGAGGAGCTGTTTGTGAGGGCTGCAGAGTTTTTATAGACTCTTTTTGGAAATTAATGGGGATTCCCTATGCATTGGAAATATCTAAGTCTGTCTTCCTGCACCTCAGCTGTCCTACATGAAAAATGGGGAGAAATTGCCCTTGTCTTTCTCCCAGAGACAGTGAGAACAAAGGCGTTGGAAAGCTGTTAAGAGGCAGGGTTGTGAAAATTATAGAACAAGAATGATGAATATCTTTCAGTTACTGTGTCCTATTGTCTCCTTAGCCTGTGGCTCTCTGTGACTAACAGAGTTCATCTCACAGGGTCTCCCTGACAACTGGTCTGGGACTGAGGCCTCCTGGGAATAGTTAGCCGTCTGAAGTGGAGGAAGGGTAAAATCACAGGAAGCATTTAAATGTACTTATACTATTTCTGTATGAAGTGAACGTAAATCTAGTCATGCCAGAAACTCTAAGTGAAGGTCAGGAAAGACCAGGAACATATTAAAAAAAATCCAGCATGGTTTCCCTATGGATAGGCAAATAGGAACTACATAGTTTGTTCTGACCTTCTTCCAAACACTTTATGCGCGTYCCTCTTGGAGACTTCATGACAAATAATAAATAACCTTCCAGATGTTCCTGTTCACAGAATCTTTGTGCTTATCTGACCAAGTGCAATGGTGCCACGTTTGAAAATATATGATGTGATGGCTGCTGTGAAAACATTGTATGAGTTTACTCTAAATGTTCCTCGCAATGACCTGACCATCATGGTTCAATTTCCATGATCTTTGTGGAATGCAGTAGTCACAAATCAAAAACAGTGGTCGTAAACTGACACAGGAGAAGTTCTTACTTGATTAAAGGAAAAAACAGGTCTGATTTCAGTGTTGGCCTAGATGGATCTCCTGAGGTCTCTTCCAGCATGATTTATTCTATGACCCTATAATAAAAACTGGATGCATTCCTGCTTGCTTTTGTACCCATTTGCTGTTGGGCGTTCTCATTTTTTTCATGTTCAGCTCACCCTCAGGCTTCATTGAAAGTATCAGGAAAGAGAGGCAGTTTTGGAAGGTAGTTATCTTCCCTTCCATGAGCTTCTAAATCCTTGCATATAAGTTAGAGTTCACATTTCTGAAAAAGATTGCCCTAAAAAGCACTGCTGTTGATCACTGTTTCTGCATCAAGCATCTGAGGTGTTCAGAGCTCTGATTCCTTAATGAATCTGTCATTGTTTCTTTGAGTGAGCTCCTGTCTTTTTCCATCTCCTGATACCATCCCTGCTTGCTTTGAAAGGAGACATCTGAGATTCCCAGAAAAAACTCTCAGATGCAGCATTCACCTCCTCTTGACTGAGAAAATGTGCCTTGCAGCTTCTGAGGAGAGCAGCCGGCTGCACAGCAGCAGGGCCAGCGAGGTCATCTGAGGCATCTAAGGCTCCTCTGGCAGAGCCCGGTGTCTGCGAGCTCTGCACGGCAAGTCCCTCCTACGCCTTCRCAAAAGTGTTTGTTAAAATAATTTATACCTGGTGTGCCAGCCAGACTCCGCTTGGCTGGCTCAGCAGAATTACGCATTACATGTATTTGTCTGTCATGGGGGAAGCATGGTCAGGGTGCTGGGCTGAGATATGGAAGACCATGGTTCGAATCCTTGATTTGCCAGGTTCCTCAGGGACCTTTGAGCAATTAGACTCAAAAGCCTAGAGGCAGCAGATACTGACAGTAGCGAGAATCATGCTGTGGAAGGCCTGCAGGACTGTTTCTGAATTCCTTCTCTCTAAGAGACACTACAACTACCCTGTCTCAAAGGCTGGTGGTGTAAGGATGGATGTGCTAAAAGGGAATAAATTGCTATGTGATAAGGTGGGCCCTAACAGGATATCAGGCAGATACATTGTCATCATGGCTGTACCAAGTTTATATAGCAAGAAATAGTGAGCATTTGGCCCAATCATCCTTTTAGGACTGATAAATTCAGAGTGGTTTGCAGCAGATACAAAGCACACAGCCTAACTCTGGTGACCTAAGAGGACAACATCTTCTGTTCTCCTTGCCTGCTGCCCCTGTGCCTCCAGGGCATACAGTGATCTGAGGAGAGAGGCACAAGTAACAACCCCTGTGCCAAGCAGAGCCAGGTGCCAGTGGCAGTGCTGACTGATTCATGCCAGATCCTTTCCCTCTTGTTGGCATCTCTGGATGAGTCATTCTGATCACAAATCCAGCATGCTAGATGCGAAACCTCCATGTGAAGGGTCTCCCTGTCATGTGGCTATCTGTAGGAAAAGTCCTTTGGAAAAAACCATCCATGAGAAGCTGCTTCTTGCCTACAAGATTAGCACAGCTCTCGGAGACCTGGGTGTGGAGCACAACATAGGTACTCCCCTTGCTTCCAGATGGTGGAAAATATGAACTGTGGCTATATTTGCAGGTTACAAAAGTCAGCAGCAATTTTGCGACCTGCATCTGCTAAGAGGCTAACCAAAAACCCCCCCTCTGAAACCAAGAACAAATTAAAAAACCCTTAAATGCTTAAATGTGTATCCTTTATTTAGGGATGTGCATAACTTGAATGGTTTTCTAAAAGCTCTTTGGGATTTCCAGACCTGCAAATCACTGTGGGGAAACTTCTTAGGGACCATAAACTCAACAAGCTAAGATGGAAAATGTAGCTAGATGAGGTGGACATGTCTGTCTCCATCTGGCATGGATTAGTCTATGAGACCAGTACCAGAAGGAAAAAGTACCCCTTGGAGGTAAAAAGAAACTGTGAGTCATTTAAACAGGTTGACACTAGTACGCTCAGGGCCGATCAAGAAACAATTTCTACCCAACCGTGAATATTTAGAACTGAAGCATAATCCATTATTTGAAGAAAAGCTGAATTGTTTTGATCATTTATTCGTGGTGTTGTTGTTGAATAAGGGATTTAGCCTGTGTGTTAAGTCAGGGAGGTGTGAAGTGAAGTGAATGGTAATGGAAAATGTACATACATTTGCTCACAGTGAAATAGAAAAAAGGAGATTTAATCTGTATTTGGTTAGATTTCCAAACGAGAGCTAGTCACAGAGGGAACCAGGGCTATCCAGGTGTTTTTAAGTACAATAGAAGTTGCTCAGTTGCTTGCTCCTGTCAGATGAACCAGTTCTTTGCTGACCTCTGTTTTTCTTCCTYTGTTGCACTGGTTCCCAGAGATGGGAATTTGGAAAGAAAATCATAAGTAACAAAGACCAAGACAAATTCAGTCTGGCCACTTGGTACTTCCTTGATCTGAGCCCAAATCAGTTTGACCTGTTCATGAGAAGGTGATTCCAAGCTTTGCCCAAGCAGGGTGAGCTTCATGACAAGCCTATTGGCTTTTTTTTCAGTCAGTCATGAGTTTGGTCAGATCTCACTTCTGGTGCGAGTTTGTTGGGAAATGGAGTTTGTCCTGAGGGAATCCAAAAGTTCTAAGTTTGTTTTCATTCCATAGCTCAGAAAAACGTGTTGAAGGCCAAAAATTTTAGTGGGATAGTGTTTTAGCTGTTTCAATGATGTTAAAGACTTTGATTTATAAATTAATGTAATATAAAGATGGGCATGAAATTAGAAAAGTGATTGCCTTTTCAAAGGTTTTGACATTACTGAAGGAAGAAAGTCAAAACAATCCATTTAGACAATTTCTTGTTTCACATTTCACCCAGCTCCTCTTCCCATGCTCCCTGAAATCCTGCGCTCACACAGTGGAGGCCAGTCATGCAGGGACTTCACCATGATTCCTGATCCTCAAACAGATGGCTGAATCCCATGACAGTAATTCAAATGGTTTGCTCACCTCAATGTCTGAGAGAAGGAGATGAGAATAAATAAACCCAAGCAAACGCTCTCTTATGACTTAACTACATGTACTTTAGGCAGGATAATATTTCCAGGGTCCAAATCTCTGCCAGCATGAAGGGCGACTTACTCCCCCCAGTTTAAGGTGAAAATAATGAGCTGAAGCCCTGGTACAGCACAGAAAAGCGTGTAACTGCCTGCCATTGAGGAATGCCACTTGACAAACATAATTGCAGTGTGCCATAGGCAGGACAAAAAAGGACTAAATCCATTGAATTGATTGCAGAGAAGAGCTAATGACCAGTGGGAGGAATTAACGTGAGCTTAACCCTTAGGTAGCTAAACTTTCAAGACCACGCTCCACTGCTCCCTGGCACTAAAATGGATGGTCTGTATAGAAACATCCATTAGAGAGGCTATGTTCCTTCCACTGCCACCTGCTACATTTTGGAAGAGCAGCATGTGCGATCCATCTTTGCCTATGATGCACAGAACAGCAGCATTAGTTGCACTGTTAACGCATTTGCAGTTTTCCAGCTATTAGAAAGACCTGTGGCAGCTGAATAAGGATATCAGAGAGGGTTCTTTTTTTCTTTTTTTTTAATGTGAAAATACGAATCAGAAATGTTACTGCGAAGCCTGCTGGGAATTGCAGTTTCAGAGGCTCCCATTTTTCTCTGGACACACTGCTTGGGATATGTTCCCCAGCATAGAACATGATCTCCTCTTTCACTGAGATGTGATGCCTGGTTATAGGAATCACCTGATCTTGATGTATTAAATTTTTGCTTTGAAACATCTCAGGTTTAGGGATTCTTCATTTTTTCAATGGTAAGAAACAAAAACTGTCCACTAAAGGAGGTTTTGTGAAAACTGTTGTTGCCTCTCAAACAATTTTCCCATCTAAAAGAATCTTCATGCAAAAAGTTGGGCCAATTTTCATAAGTAACATGACCAGCTAAGGCGTGGATGTCACATGAAGAGAAAGAGTTGGTGTGTCAGATGTGAGCCCTATACCTGTTGGTTGACTGCTGCATTTTTTGTACTCCAACCCTTAATGAATCCCACAGCCATCAATCCTTTAATAGGTGCTCCAAAAACACTTTAAGTGGCCATTACCTAATGCTAAATTATGATGGAGCATCTCCTGGAATACATGTGACATCCACATGAATAACAAATGAATTTGTTCCTGTCAAGGCAATGACAACAGATTGCAATTGAATTAGCACGAGTGCTGTTTGCTGCTCTACACTACCTGGAATGAGTCCTTTGCAAGGTGCACGTAATTACAGGAACAAAAACAATGTGACAGCGGAGGAATGCCGTCTGTGTGAAGATGGAACAGTATAGACAGCCATTTAGGAAGAGCTGTGGGAGAAAGAGAGTCCCAGGCTGACAAGCCAGTCCTATTGCTATTGGATCCCAGTGGAGTCTGCCTAACCAAAGACTTTAATGAGAGCAAGGTTAGGCTATTAGCCCTGATGATTGCATCCTTCCCTGGAAAAAATTCTCTTCTCGTTATCACTTGGTAGTACAAAAAGATCCTTAGAGGAAATCAGGCCTATGATGTTGTCTTTATGCATGTGCATCTCTCCAGGGGAAAACAGATTGAGGAGGAAAAATGGTTTTTCTATGGAGTTTGTGCATGATACTAGAAAACTGCACAATGGTCTTCTTGGTACTGATGCAAATAGGATGGGAAGTTTCTAAAAAATCACTTCTCTGCTGGCTGTGCTAGTGTTCAGAAACTTGTGTTTCATTTCTGGGTCTGTTGACATGTTGTGTCAGGTTGAGCTGTGGTTGTCAGCTCCCTGTTCTCAATCTTTGTGGTGTATCTGGAGGGGTTGTGCATGGCAGGGTTTGAAGTGGCAGATGAAATGAGGAAAAAAAGGAAAAGGGGAGAGCAACAGGGGAAGAGGGAAGGTGAGACAGAAATGGGAGAAAACTATGTTTGTGACATGGAGAAGAAGCTGTGCCTCGAGGTTGGCTTGAAGAAAAACAAATTTGCATCAGAAGCAAGCATGGGTTTTGGAAACAAAGACTGATGAGCCTGGAATTGGTCTGAATGTTTCCATTGAAAACTTTCCATCAGAAAATGCTGTCTGGAAGCAAAAAATTGCTTTCCTAAAGTTACACTGACTGAGATGAGATTTCCCATGAGAAAAATGAAAGCCTTTTGTCTCAAAGCATTTCTATTTTCCGTTAAATTAATTTTTAAAAAAATCTCAGAGCAAAACTAAATGATAAAACCCTGGGATGTCTCATTAAAATGATGTTCTGATTTTCAACTAGTTCTAAATTAAGCAATAGAAAGAGTCACCCAGAGCTGTGGGACTTTCCACAACTTGGAGCCTCTACGTGAAGGCTTGTAATTTGTGACTAGTAGGTCAGGTGCATCCCAAGCTCTATTTTACATGGTTTGGGGGGGCAAAAGGTGGCGTCACACTATTAGTAAAGGTGAGCTCTGAGTTACGTGCTTATATGCGGCACATCTCAGATGTCTGAAATGCCTATGTGGCTTTCTTTGAAGAAGGAAGCATGCTCTGCTTTCAAATGAGCACACATGTCTTTCAAAGGACATGTTTCAGTGCAAGGTACCTTCTGAAAGACCATCCTCTGAGCTTTCTGGAGATAGTTCATCTTTAGTCTTATTTCCTGATAATAGAAGGTTTCAGCAATTGCCTTTCATCTCTCCTTCCTTCAAGGACTTTGAAAAGCATCAGCTAATTTTGATTCAGTTTGAAAGAGCCATAGAAGTCTCAAAGACTGAGATTTCTACAAGTTGCATGAAAACTGGCACCTGAGAGACTGACACCCAAACTCATGTCCACTGAGGAAAAAGAAGGGACAACAGTGATATTATACCTTTTGTTTTACAGCAACTAGCTGTCCATCAAATGTGCCCCACTTTCTCCTAAAGCAGCCTGGCAATAACAAGCCAGATTACACTCCCCTGAGAGCACAGACAGCACAATGATGAGAAAGTCAGCATGCATGGGGCTGTACTACCTGTGGGAAATGGAGAAACAACCCAGAGGTAAATGTGTGTGCATGTGAAAATAGATACATGGATGTGGATGTTAGCTAGTTCTGGCGTGTTCTGCTTTTGCCTGGGAGGGAGTCCTTAGGGGACCTGGGGCAGAGGGAGGAAACAAAATACACACAGCCTCAGGAAAACAAGCTTCATTAATTCTGCTGTTTCAAGAACAACTGATTTTATAGTGGCTTTGCTTCTCATCAAGTATGTAAATCATGCATTTCCTCCCATGCATTTGCAACAATAATCATAGAGGCCAGAGTCTTCAGAGATGAAAGTCACAGCTTCTCATCCCAGCATCACATGAGCGAGATTTAGTGGGTTCATGATGTGTTTTTGCACAAAGCTCTGGATGTGTTACAAAGGCAAAAAAAACCCAGCAGCTGCATCCTTGCTGAGGAGGCTCTGCTCTGCTGACTGTGTAGGTAACCGAACATTCACATGCATATATCTACTTATATACACATGAATCAAGCTGCTGGGTTATCATTGTAGTTTCTACTGGGGGTACGGGTACTGCAGCCTGACTTGTTAACCACCACGTTGTCCAAGCTTGTGTTGATTTATTATTGTAGTTTAGCTTTGGAATAGAGTGCTGTATATACAATGTGGACTATATAGAGGACTCCTTGGGGACCAGAGCCTCATTGCRCTGGGTTGTTTATGCAGTACTTGCGTACACCCCATCCCTTAGAAAGAAGGTGGAAATGCAGAAGAGGGGCTAGGAGAATGGGGACATCCTTTTATTTTAATTTGAGGCCCAAACAGATGGTATGAGTTTGATTCTGCCTTCCTCAACTTGGGGAAAGAGAAGGAAAAATATGAGTTTAAGCCATTTTAACACCTTTTGCTGGGTTCTGCAAGCCCAATTAGTACCTGATCATCCTGGGATGACTTCTTTTACACTTTGTTTCCCATGGGTCTCTGAAAGAGGGGGGGAAAGGCAGACAGCTGCTGAATGGAGCTCTTCAGCCTTGCTCCTGGTGTGCCCTCTGCTCCATCTTTCATGCTGGAGGCTGCAAGCAGAAATATTGCCCTCCGCCAGCCGGGGACGATCTCTACTCAGATGACTTCCTCAAGGTGCCCTTTCACTATGCCTGCAGGACATAAGAAGTAAAAGTAGAGCAAAAGTTTGGGCCCAGGAACTTGTCCCTTGTGGGTGCATCTCTGAGGTCAAACTGGTTCCAKCTTCAGAGCTCTGGTTCCCAGTTTGTTCCTGTTACATCCATGATGGTTAGCTCTTGGGCTCCCATCTGAAGTGAGCCAGAAGCTAATTTCCTTGTCTAGGAAGCAGGAGCACTGAGTGGCAGACATCTCACACCATGGCATGCACAATGCAAGCAGTATGGCTGGGAGCTGCCCTGCACGGCTCGGTCTAGGGACTAGGTCGCTCTCCATGGCACTGATCACCAAAGACAATGTGAGCGTGGCCACGCAAAGCCAATGGAGGACTGAGAGAGGAGCCGCAAACACACACAGGGATGACCCTGCTTTGTCTCGCCAGGGTCCACTCCCAGCTTTACACTCTCCCTTTCAGCTCCAGCTCACAGTCGACCACTTTCCCCCTCCAACAAACTAGTTCAGACTGCGTAATTCCCATGAGCCAGAGCCGGCTTGTGGTGCACTGCAGGACTCGAGATGTATAAGCTGGCCGCAGATTTGCATTGTGCTCCTCAGGGCACAGGTAGGAAGCGTCACAACAGCCGCCTGCCCATCTGTGAGCCTCTGTAGTATCGCGCCGGCACACCGTTTGCACGCCTCTTTTAGGATTGACGATAAAATTTGTCAGCTCCTTGGGGCAAGGACTGTCTCTCTGCTTTACGTTTATCATTAAACATTTATTTTTAAAATTGATTAAATATTAAATATGGGAGGGGATTCATTTCTATCTGCTTCAGAGAATGACGTGGGTTGTGATTTTGTGCAGAGACGTAAGAATATCTACCATTTCCATTTGGAAGGAACTAAAACCAGACAGATTTTTCTACAGATATCTTTGCTCAGAAAGTGTTTAGATAGCCTTGCTTACTATATTTGCAAGTCAAATACACAATGTACCTGAGCATCCACTGCTACTCCCAGCTCTGCAAACCCCAGGTAGGGGTGCTGTTTAGCCTGCAGGCACCTGCAAAAGCTAAGTAAAAGGTCTACCTCCTTTCCATTTTGGAAGGCTGTTAAATGTGGAGGGGTATTTCTAAGCCTAAGATTACTGTTCCATTTTGTATGCCATTGGCTGTTTGTTGGTACAATTAAGTGCAGTGTATTTTCCCCCCATGTTTCAAAATAATCTGTAATGGTACCCCTTGCAGAGGGTTAAAATAAGATGTAGCCACCACAGGTAAATTCATGTGGCAAACCATTTCTAGAGATCTAGCAAGGGCAATTTAGTCACCAGGGATAGGGAAATGAGTTGTGCATTTATTTTGTTGTAAATCAGATATGTGCACATTCCCCATTTGCAAAGTAGTCTGGGAACCTGAAGAAATGTCAGTGAATTAAGACTGTTATTGTTAGCCATTTTAGCCTGTATATTCTGTTCCTTCCATGCTTTTTTCTATCAGGAGGAGAGATAAATAGTGTGAGTCAGGTATGTTCTYGTAATCACACTTGTCTTTCAAAACAGCCTTGCCATGCTTTCAAAAAAAGCCTCACGCTAAACACAATGAAAACAGAAAACAGCCTCCAAGCTTCTTTGCTAAGAAAACCTTCTGTCTGCCTCTCCTCTAAGCTGTATGCCTAAGAAAATCCATCTCTCTGCAGTATTTCATGGTCCCGCTTGCAATAGTTTCTCTTGGCTTTCTGTTCAGGAACATCCAAGCTTGAGACCTTCTAGCTCTTGGGAGTGCAACCAGGGGTCTGCCTCAGGCCATGTCAGTATGATGTTAGGCAAAAATGCCGGCTCTTGTCTCACCAAACTGTTAAGGACTGTGATGATGTGGTGATGCAGAGGACAATTTTATTGTCGCTAGTATTAGAGCAGTAATGCACCACAGCCCCAGCTCAATGGGTATGATGCTTGCCGCTCTGGAGGGAACCCACGTTCCCAGGATATTCAGCCGGGTTGCTCTGGAGAGGAGTTACTTGCATCCTGCTGCACCAGCAGTTGTATTTCTGAGTTGAGAGACAGTTCACAGTCACTCGACGCCGAGTTCTTCTACCTTCCCAGAGCAAGCGAGGAGAGACAGGGGGAAGAGATGTAGCCTGCTGTGCCGAGGGGTGCCGAGGCCGGCTGTTATCAGAGAGGCTGTTGTCTCTTCTGTTCACTCTTGTTGCTGCAGGAGCCAGATGTAGGCAAAGGCCTGCAACAGGAGATGTTTCCTAGGGCCCGGGCTGACATGTTCAGCTCATTTTTCACAAGCACCAGCAAGCTGTCATATGTGCCTTTGGTACTTTGGAACAATTTGCACCGGGTGTGAACAGTGGACTGGTGGCGCTGTGAGCTGGGGAGCCTTGCTACCAGTAGAAGAACCGTGCAAGTCTTTGTGTGAGTCCAAGGAGGAAGAAGAAATATAAAACAAGACAGAGCATAGCTGTATCACCATAAAGCTCTTCCTCGAGCTAACATATTTTCCAGAGATGCACGAACATTACCCCAAGTACAGCATCACATGAGTGCATTTAAAATGGTCTGGTAAACCAGCCTCTTATCTTTTGATACTGGTTCATTTTGGGATCTCTGCAAATTGTATTGCACAGATGGCCATGGAAGAGTGAGAGGAGAAGTGTGCCTAATGGTTTGAGCTGATAACCTCAGGGCTGGGAGATACAACTTTAACTACCTGCTCAGATTCCCATGTGATCTTCTCCTTGACTCCAAGAAAGTATTTGAGTTTGAGGGGGTGAGAAACTTTTAACACCTTGAAGGTCAGAGCCTCAGTTGCTGGAAATAATGCTTAGCTCTATCCTTTCTTGATACTTTTCACGCTAGACTGTCATCAAAAACATATTTCCATGCTGAAATTCATAGGTTTCCTTCTTCCCTAACTAGTAACATAGAATTATCTTCCTATCTCTTTAAAACTCTGGGATTTAGCAAGCGAATAAATTGCATTTCTTAAAAATGCAAACCCAGCTAGGAAACAAATATTCCTCRCCTCTCAGGGATCCATTCCTTCGCCTTGTTATTTTGAGCTCCATCATGGTTGTTGCCATGCAGTGGCAACTTTGTGGAAAAGAAGGTTAAGTGCTGAGGTTAAAACAGGTTCAAGCATAATCCAGAGTGCCCTTGGCAAAGACAAAAATGTTTTACTGGGGCTCATTCATCATTGCTTGACTGCTCCAAGTGCTGGAGTGGATCATTATTGTTTTTATACGCCTTTATAAGAGCTGCAAAAGAGCCAAAGGGAAATGTACCACTGTTTTCCTCCCTTAACCCGCATTCAGCACGGAATAATAATGTTTAAGACCTCAGAGTGCAGTGAAAAAGTTTTTTCCCCTCTTCAGAAACCAAATTCATCTGCATGAGCCCCATGGAGTGGTGCAAGTTCAGCTCCACAGAGGAGGTTTCTGTTAGTTTGTGCAGTTACATCTATGACAGCATTTTGGAGCCTATGCCAAGGAGCTGCATTGCTGAACCTGCCTTCACAAAACCATCTTCAGCCTGTAGGAAGCCTCTAGGCCAACTGGAGGTAACACCACTGCATAAAGGCAGTGCATGAAATACTTACAAATGCCTGGGGACAGACACGCAGGGGCCCAGAGAAACAGCATCCCTCCTAATGCCACTAAAATGCTGTGAAACATTCTCCAGGCTCACCCCAAGAGGAAACATTTTTCTGTACAATGAAAAAGGACAGATGGAGCCATGTCCAGGCTTGGGTCTGTCCCAACAGACAGCACAGCGTTGTCGTCTGAGCAGCTCTTCCTAAGCTCAGTATCACCTTCCCCACTTGCCTCCCCTCTCCCCAGCTCAGTGTTTATTCCCAACTTGGCTGCCCTTGGCTCCAAGGAGCCTCRGCTCCACCTTTGGGTCATTAATCATATCTGTGTCTCCCCAAGCCTTTGGCCTGAGGGGATCACAATCCCTATTACCACAACACATATAAATATAACCTCCTTGCCCCCCCAAGTTATGCCTCATTTCAAACCATTTACATTTGCCTAAGGTGGCAGTGAAAAATGGCCAAACCAGGACATTCAGGTGGCCTTCTAGAGCAGCATTAGGCATAGAGAAGTGCTGATTCCCAGGCTTTAAAGCAGCAGAAAACACTTTTAGAAACCACCATTAAAAAGCAATTTAACCAGAACTGGTACAAGGAGAATTTTACAAGAACTTGGTCCTTCACAGGACTGGTGAGATGCAGGGACCAAAGGTGACACAGGTTTGGTCAGGAATACATGTGCTCGGACTTGTCTTGTGTTGCCACACTTCCCCRCACCTGACCAGCCCCATGTTGCCAAATCTCTCTTCTCCCRATTGCTCCTGCCAAAACATAGCCCTCCCTGAAGGCTGTATAAACCTTCAACAAGGGCAATGGACTCTGTGATGCAGAAAGAGACTGCACAGTCATGAGATGTAGAAGAAGATTCAGGAGTATCACAGATCTCAAATGTCACTGAGCAAAGACCTTCTTACTGCTTCATTCTTGCCTATTCATGTTGTTCATGTTGATCCCAGCTGATATATTTGGYGGCTCAGAGCAGTCCATATTTGAGAAGGTTTGTGGAGATATATAAACTACGAGAATCATAAGGCAGAAGTCCTGACTTTTTTTTTTTCTTAAATGGTTGCTTTATCTTTGTGTACTTTGCCAAGGACTTTTGCCAAGTTATTTCTTGCGGAGATCAGGATATGCTAATGTCGGTGGAGAAAGCAGTGGTAAATGTCACTGGAGAATGAACAGCTCTACTCACATGTGTTCAAAAGAAGCTGAACTCAAACTGGAACAGGTGCAGAGAGAGACTATGAGGAGGATTAAGGAAAAGTGGAACCTATTCTAGGAGGGAAGATTATGAGAATTTAGCTTGTTTAAGCTAGCAAAGCAAAGGCTGCGTGAAGGGCTGTGATTACTCTGTAGAAATACATCAAGGGGATAAGCACTGAGAAGGAAGCGGAGCTATTTAAGCGAAATGATGATGCGGCTTTGGAGCAAATAGGTATAAATTGGTCATAGATAACTTTATGCCAGAAGTTAGAAGTTCTTTTTTCTTAATGCTTGAGGGAATGAAATACTGAAGTAACTACTCAGTAGGAATAACGGCAATAAAAAGCCTAGCAAGCTTTAAAACAGGATCATCCCTTGCAGATGGGATTATATGATGTGGCTGCTGGTGACAGAGGAGGCTGCACTCAAGAACCTGTCCAGTTTGATGCACACCAAAATTTTTCGTTATTGAAGGAAAGAGCTGGGTTGGATCTATACCCGGGTCTTGGATGCTCTGGAAACCCTGGCCGCCAGCCTGATCACTTGTGCGTTAGGCGTGTCCAATCTGGGTTCGGCAGTGTGGGATACCTGGGAAACCAGGGAAACCGCAGCAATCTTCTAGAAGGCTCTTTCCCCTCAGCTCTTGGAGGTGCATGGTGTGAATCCTATGTTTTTTGACTATAGGAGGATTTTTAACAAAGAACTTGTCAGATCAGGAAATTTGGTTAACTCAAGCCCTAGTTGTGTCTGACTGGAGCTATTAACATTCGGTCTGTCCTAGTGCAGGTCCATCAGGTGCTAACTCTTGCTGTTCAGCGCCACAGGAGGATCCCATGTGGAGGCTGAACCAGCTTCTGTGGTTGAAGGTGTTCATGTTGCTTGCTAAGACTACCCAGAATATCAGTGAGACACCTGTACTGCAGAAAATCTCCGTTAAACCTTGCTCACTTGCACGTTAATGCCGTAGCCAAGGGCAGCCCTGAGCACTATTCGATATTTTCACCTTCCAGAGGCGGCAAGAACTTCATGGCGGTTTTGATAACAGCCAGTCTGACTGAAATCAGGACACCAGTTGTGGTGGGATTTTTGTTTATCACTTGTATTGATAAGGTATCTACGAGCCCCTGGAATGCTGTTGTACTGGACATGGTACAAATGTGGATCAGAATGATGGTCTCTGTGCTATATTGCTTAAAAACAATATAATTTTCTGTCTGATTTAAGGGATCTCTGAGCAGCAAGGGAGAAAAGGGGGAAAAGCATCAGCTAGATTGATTCTGACCCATACAGCTTTCCACTACTCATAATGTAACAGAGATAAAGAAATGGAAACCTTATTTTAAAAGACAATAATACATTCCCTCCACAGAAATGAATTACTTGGTCTTGATTTCATCCACCTGGGAACTCTGATTATTATCTTGTGAAACAGAGCACCTGGTCTATTATCCCATAAATAAGCGAGAGCAAATGCACTGTGTTTTCATTACAAAGCATGGCTTCCCTGCAGGGCTGCAGAGCGTACTGGAATGTACAGCAAAAGAGGAAAGAAATTTGGAAGTTTGCCCTAAGGTTTCTTAGAGAGACAAGGCTGTGGTAACAGACAGAGAATTTCTCGCTCTGCCCACAGGGGTTCCCTTCCCATGGCTAAAAAGTGATTGTTGTTGCTGTTAATTAGAGCTGTATGGAAACATTCACAGGCAAACCTGAAGCCACGTCAAACATGCTTGTTCAGGGTTGTGTTACAGACTTAAATTGCAAACCAGCTTCCTTGAAAGATACACTGAGATGCTTGAAGGGAGAGGGTGAGCGAGTTAGAAATCTGGCCTCAAATGACTCAGGAATACATAAGGTTAGGACAAACTAAGGTCCAGATGTGGACTAAATAAGACTCACTTTCTGTTGACTTGCAGGATAATTTCTCACAAATCTGGGACTGGCATCTTAGCTTTATGCTGAAAGTGCAGCTCAACCTCCTCTCTTCTTGATTTCAGTGCCAGCACTGGGACTTGCTATGGCAAGTCTCCTTTTGAATCCAAAATGTTGTGCTCAATAGCTCTACTTCAAGCAAGGACAGCAATGACCTTGCCAACACCACTTTGTGCTACAGTCAGGCCTAGTACCCTGGAAACCCCTTGGTGCTTGGCTAGATTCACCTAATGCTTTGCTCATCTGCAGTGCAAGACTTTAAAGATCACCTGATGTAAAGAAGACTTCACAGACCAGGCCAACTAAATCTCGGTTGGTGCGACTGCAAAAGGAAGGATGCTCTGGTTAATCAGTGCAGCCAGTAAGGAGAGAGAGACTAGAAAGTAAAACCAGGCTGGCTGCTTGGTATGGAGTACAAGAATGCTATTTGAAAGGGTGGGGTGGCCTTGCTGGAGCTCACCTGGACATTGAAATCACCTCTCCTGGTCAGCAGTGAAAGGTTCATGCTAGTGAAAATGCAGCAGGACAAAAGTGCGAAGACTCTGCCCTCGCTAACATCTCAGCATCACCCTTGAGATATGTGTCAGACTGGGACGTGATAGAGTTTTCCACCTATTACTGTTGCGTTCCAGATCATTGGTTTTGACTGTGTGCATATGTTGTCAATTCACCAGCACCTTTACACAGTCAGTTATAATTCACATTCACTGCTTTTTAATGATCATTTGTTCACTGGAGCATTTTCTGGGGAGTTTGTGTAGTGCATAGAGCCTGCCCACATCCCAGCAGCCTCCAACACAATTTAAGGCAAGGAAGCAAGCTAGAAAAAAAGTATATTAGGTGACACGAACAGCCTGCAGTGTCAGAAAGAGGGGGTGCTCTGAATGGGAGTCTTACAAGAAAGTCCTAGCAGCCATGACGATTGACCACTTCTTGCCAATAGAACAGAAAGTCCCAGGCAGAAATCATAGCCCAGCTGAATCTCACTTAAAATCCAAATACAATCTCAGCCGCTCTGCATTGAAGCATTTCACCGTATTTTACCACTGTGAGATTATTATCCCATAGCCCAGAGGGAGGACTGAAGCAAACAGAGGTCTACTGATTGCATGTTGATGAGCGGCTTTGAGACTGGATTCGTTGTCTTTCCAGAGATCACACCTGGAAATGTGGCCCCCAACATGCCCAGAGGACCTTCAGCAAGCTCTTGGGACAGCCCATGCTGTACTGGCTCCACATGATATTAATAAACCACCTCACGCAAGTAAAGAACCAATTCAAAGGCTACCCATAGGTATCCTCTCTACCTGACTTGTAGGTGTTTGGTCTCCTAGTGAAAATCCCAGAAGCCTCAGATCTTGAGGAGGATATCAAGAGACAGAAAGGATGTAGACAGAACCAGGAGTGAATGTGATACTTCTAAAGATCCAGGACTCATGGAAAAATAAAAATGCATGGACTATGTGAATACTTCAGAGAGTGCTGGGAGCCCAATCTACTTTGTTGATAGAGAGAGCAATGTAAATTCATAATTACTGTAGATAAACATGTTTGAGTTAATTACTTCTCCCATTTGATGGCTGTGCAAATGATGCGATGACTAATAGAGACTGCTTTCCTTTCTTCTTTGCCATGAAAGCCAAGGCTACAGCATGGGCTCAGGAAGGACGTGTCAGGAAAGCCAAGGAGCAAACAGAAGAGACGACTCAAACTTCAAGCAGCTCTGAATCCTGCTTGTGGGCAGGAGCCTTCGACCAATAAACTGGACTCAGATTTCAAAAGCTTCTACTTCCATCTCTTTGCCTTCATACACAGCTGCTGTTTGGACAAAATCAGCCCAGATTTAAAGTAGACCAAAGTCACCCCAGCATGCTCCAGAGAGGAAGAAATTCATGCCAGTATGACACTCTCCATACCTTGGCTTTCAACAGAGTTACTCTCCATTTATTGATCCATGTGACTCAGACAGTAGCTGTAACAAAGAAGAAATGCTACACCCAGCTGGGACGACACCTCAGGTCACAAGCCACCACCTGAAGGGATGGACACAGGCAGGGATGAGGACAATACAAGAGAAACATGGGAGCAGAAATTCAATGTTGCAAGGTGCTTCCAAAAAAATTGACTTGGAGAAGCATCAATAGGATCAGAGTCCCAAGCACCTTGTTAGTGGATTTGGGGTCTCTAAGACATTGTTTTCCCCTCAGACTCAAATGTCTCATTAAGCAATCCCAAGTTTTTTGGATACCCTGTTAACAGTTCACTCTGAATGGTCTTTATAGCATAAAGGCATCCTGGGCACTCCTTTTAGGTCTCCCCTAATTACAGTTTAGGGTTCTAAACAACTCATTAGCATTTTGGGAACCTGAAAGGCCACACTAATGAATTGTGATTTTAAGCACTTGTTTAACAACTGTGAGTTCTGGATTCCCCCTTTTAGCAGCTCCAGGGAGTTTCAAGCCTGTTTTTAGGGAAGCATTTCCATTAACCTGGAGAGAAATTCACATTTTGTCTCCTGTCATTTCCCAGCAGCTGAATGATTCTGCTTCATTTTCATGGGAAGCGGCAGTTGCAGGCACTGTGGCTGCTGAGCTGCAATTTGCCCTGTTTGCTATGCGCTCTAAAATCTGCATTTAGTTCAACACATTAAGCCAATCTGTTTCCCAAACCCAGCTGCATCTACAGCCCTCCGGGGGACCTTGGCAGCAATGCTGCCTGTCTGATACCGCTYGCCTGGCAGCGCTGGAGTACACAGGCTTTCGAGAAAGGCAGCGAAGAGGAGCAAAGAGAAGGAGGAGGATGTAAAAGCAGGTTAGCAGAGCACCTCTGAGTGACTTCCTCTTCTCCCAGAGCTGCCTACCATTCAACGGAAACACAGAAGACAACAGAAAAATGATATTTATTGACTCTCTGAGGAATGCAAGTCCGAGGCAAACTCCATGTGAGGGACCCATGCATTATTTATGGCTCTAAGCTGTATGCTTTCTCCCACTGGATGAACAAGTTTTCTTCTTCAGAGATGCTTTCAACTGACACCCAAGTTTAAACTCAAGTCTCTCTCCACTGAGGTGGGACTGTATAGCTGGATTAGCTTAATCTCACCAGGTAACAGCAGCCATAAGGATGTGTCAGATAGGCTACCCATGGGATGAGGACCCAAGATACCCAGCGAGCCTGTTCCCTGGACCAGGCTGTGTTGTCGCTGCCCTTTCCAGCTAGATTAGAGCTCGTACAGCTCTGCTTATTCAGGCAGCAATTAGCCATTTATTCTCCCCGTCTAGACAGGCCTTGAAAATGGTGCTGTTCTGAGTCAAGATCTTCCAGCTGGGGAGGTCCAATTCAAAGCCTCGCCTGATGTTTCCCCTTGGAAATGCTGCTGCTTTGTGATGAGTTCCTGCCCCACTGGACTGCAGCCCAGTCAGACCTGCTTTCCTCAGCATATCAGGCCCAGTTGCTGGTTTTCTGCTCCGTGATGTAGCCCAGCTTCTTGTACAAGGCAGAAAATGGGGCTGACAGCCAGTGGTTCTGCTCGCTTGTCCCCACAGCCCAGCTCCTGGTCCCACACTGCCCACAGGTCTGGGTGCTCCCTCCTGCCACCAGCCAGGGAGAGGTTGAGCATCCTCCGTGCACAGCCACCCTCAGCCACAGTTCAGGCTGACAGGTCCCTGCCGAGGAAATCTGGACCTCCCTCCCCCTGGCCCCCAGTAAAACAAGTCGGAACAAAAAATATTTAAGAGTAGTAACTGCAATGTGCATTTTCACACATGGATGTGGACTGGTTTGCATTTTACATCTGAAAATATATATATTATAGATCTTGATATTTTGTGTTATATTAGGCTTTATATATTATAATAAGGAATTTGCATTAAATATGATATTAAATGGATTTATTATGCACATATATCATTAAATGTATATTTAGTGCACATTATATGTGTTTGTTATTATCCAATACCATCAGTTCAGTACAGCAACATGTTAAAAATGAAAGGGATTAAAGTGATAAGTTGGAAATGTTTTAACTATTTAAAATAGAATGTTTTTCTGAAAGTAAGCAAGCAAGTCAAGGTGATTCATTTAGACTTTTCTCCCCAAGTGGATTTCGTTGAATCAAATTGACACTTTGCGGCAAGATGTTAGAAATGAGATGAAAATGCTTTTCCTGTCGAGTGTTTTCTKCTCATTTCTCCACTTTGTGCCTGCCACTTCCCAACTGTGCCGTGGGCCAACATGCTGTCTAGGGGGCAGCAGCCTCCAGCCCATGGCCGACGCAGGTTCTAGGGAGCCTGGTGGGGTGCAGGAGCCGCCAAAGGAACTCCACAAGTACAGATGTCCTGAACGGCTCTCCAGTAGCTGGTAGCCACCTGAGCCTCGTGGCACAAAGCAGCCTTGAGCACGTGCAGTGGAAAGCCCATGCCAAAAAATACACAAACATACACACAGATCCTATGGTATTAGTGACTAATTCTTTCCTTGTTGGTAGAAACCACTCAGAGTGACAGCGTGGGACAGGAGGAGTTTATTTTGCTTAGCTTTGGGCTCTGGATGTTTGATTTCAGAATGGCTGAGGGATTTTGCTGAAATTTGGAGAGCCAGGGGTAAATGGAGCAGAAATAAACTTGAAAGAGGCAGGCAGCTATCTCGCCTCCCTGGAAAAACCTCTACGAGGCTCATCCGGGCTGGTTCAGCTCTGGCAGAACTCTCTGAAGCAGTTTTGGGTTCAGATGTGGTCACAAACACCGCAGCAGTCAGGGCTGCCTTCTCCAGCTGAACGCGAGAGCCATATGGAGACTCCTGAGCAATCTGTTCTGCTGTCCCTTGGTATCTGCAGGGTCACTGATGATGTCTCTGTTTATTGGGCAAGATGTGGCCCCAGGGGAGACCTAAGGAAAAATTAGCAACAAGGCAAGGAGCTCGAAGTGTTAAGAGACAGCAGACACCTCTTCATGCTGCAGTGGCTTCTAGCAGGAGGAAGAGGAGGGCTGTTTAAAAAGCCACAAAGATTTCCCTATTCAAATCACAACAGGTTTGGGCTCAGAAACCCAAGGAGATCTTGCAGACGGGTCCTTCCTGCGTGGCAGTAGAAAGGCTCTACAGACCTTTCTAGTTTGTTTGGTCCTGGTGCCCATCTTATTGGGCTAGACACTGTGCCTGGTTCATTGGATGAGGATGTAGGCTGCAGCTGGGACTCAGGCCTGACTGCAGATCCCTATGACCCAGCCAGGAGAATGTGTAGTGCCCAGAGCTCTCTCCTCCAGGATCCATGCTCTGGGCTCAGAGAATGGGAGATACTGAAGTTTCACAGCCAGTACAGGAGATCGGGCCCTAGCTAAGGGAGGTGTGAGAGGGAAGCAAAGAAGAAGGTCTGGGGTGCGAGTTCATGCTCTCAAAGATGCATCTGTGCTGTAATAGCGGTTGAAAGCATTAATAGCTGTGGTGTGTCACTGTCACTCTCCTTGTCCCTCCCTCTGCACAGAGGAAGGAACATCCTGTGTTCTTTCCCTCTTCTTAATTTGCCCTGAGTAGCTCTGAAAACACAGAATGGGGCTGCAGCAAGGAGAAGGAGGTTTGAATTTCCTGGTGAGCAGCAGGATGGAACCGTCCATTAAAAGCAAATCCACTTTGTAAACTGTTCCCTGAGCTGTTAAATGCCAGGATTATTGGGAGAGAAAGAAGCCAAGAGCTGGTTCCACAGTGGAGAACTCTTCCCCTTCTCCTCCCCTACTGCGTACCACTTTGCCTGGAAGCAGGAATAAGCTTAAAAAAACCCTCTCCTGGGAAGATTAATGACGGCATTTCTCAGCGTATGTGTGGGGGAAGCAAGCAGTGTCTCTCCCTTCCACCAAGGCACGATGGCCTAAAGTGGAAGCAAGACTAGGACTTTCCAGGAATGCATCTAGGGAGCCCACTTTCTTCTAGCAGAGCTCCCAACCACTTTGTGAGAGGTCTACTGTAGGAAATTCAGCTYGTTGCTCAGTCAGCTACATCCGTAAAGCAGCCCACAGCAATGGAAAAAACAAATCAGGATCCTGCATCCGGTCAGGGGCGTGTAGGGAGGGGGAGTGTAAGAGCTCCTGGAAGAATCTGACTTTTACGAGTTGTGGCAGGAGCTTTGATGAACAGAAACAGTCTGAATCCCACTCCTCTGAGCAATGACACTGCCAGGAGCAGACTGGGACTGTGCTTAGTTATTTGCCACAGTAATTGCAGAGAAGYTGGGATTTACCTAGCTGAGATGAAGCAGAGGCAGGGACTCCTGAGCTCCGACTGTCTCACTTGAGAGCTTTACCCAAGTCCCCTTCCATACCCATACGAGACTCACGATGTTGCCAGCTGCCTGGGCTGAGGACAGTGAAAAGCTCATGTGTGGGTACCACTGCATTACTTTACAGAGTGACAGAGCAGAGCTGAGATGCAGCAATGAGACTGGGTGTTTAAGCTTCTGCTTTAGCTGATACCTGAATTACAGCAGCCAAATGGCAATGCTCCAGCAAAGACTTTTCTCCATTTCAAGAGTAGCAAAATACAAAGAATGGGGCTAGATTGAAGCTATCTACTCCTCTATCAAGAGTTGTTCCCTCAACCTCTTCCTGGTATTACCCATGATAAGAGAGGCTTGCACTGAAAAGATTAGGGAACCTCCAAGGCTTCTCTACTAGAATTTAGTGCTGCTTTTCACCAGGCTGGTGGGGGGAAGCCTGTGAAAGCAGCAGGCTCCATCCCAAGACTGCAGAGTGATGATGGCCATATTCCCAAAATCTCACTCTTTCACTGGCTTTGTGAGTAACCTTTACAAATCCCTTAAAGTCTGTAGGCCTCGGTTCTTTATGTACGAGAATAGCAATGCCTGTTCTGAAGTTGTTCTCTAAAGGCAGGTGTTTTCTAGAAAAGATTTTTGGAAGTTTTTTTAGAAGTTGAGGTGCTCTCATGAGAGTAGCTGGCTAAGCATTGTTAAAGACACATTCTTTTAGCTCTTGGAATTAAATAGGTTCTGTCTTAAAACACTGAATATTAAAAAAATGAAATAACCTGCATTTTGAGTATGCTTCAGCTAGTATTTTAAAGAGCAATTTGCCATGAGATATAGCATTTTATTTCCCAGCTCACAGATACAAAGACACAGTGAACTGTTTTCCCATAAAACAGAAGACAATGCCTGTAAGCTTGATTCTCTTTCAGGTCATATCCCTGTGCAGGAAATGGGCTCTTTTTTCCAAAGAGCAGAGTTTTCAGATCCTAATCCCAGATGCATGTGCATACTGGCTGGACAAGTTTGTTCCTTGATGGAAGGCACTACAGGGAGTGGACAAGGCTTATGAGCCTTTTAAAGCCTGGGATCTCTCATGTTTTAATTAGTTGCGGAGAGATCCTGTATGCAGTTACAAACACACGTGGTGCAAGGAGGAGTTGTGAACAGTAATGCTCTTGAAGGTGCCCGGGCAGAAAGCCCAAGCAGGAACACCCACGAAGGCAAGAGCAATTGCCAAGAACTTCCTTTTTCTTGTACGCTAGCACTATTACTCCTGCCCACAGACTGATTCACAAACTTGGGTTCATCTGGTGGTTACTACATTTGACAAGGTGTTAGGAAATCCAGGCTCCAACTCTTGGCTCCTCCAGCGACAAGCATTTGTGAAAGCAGACAAGCCATCATGAGAAGCAATTTTTGGCCAGCGGGTCTGAAGCTGCTTCAGGGAAGTGCTTGATTTTTAAGCTCACCACCTTAAAGCGGAGGCTCTCCCCAGTGAAGGGGCTGTGGTGAAACTTTCAATCTTTGTTGCTGTTGTTATTAACATAGGATTGATGTGAATACGAGTTCTTAGTTAGCGGACCATGAGCCTCCCTCCAGCCCCAAGGAAGGATTTCCCTTTTTCATCAGAGGGGAAAACAGAGAAGAGACCTGAGGCTTTGCAAGAGATCTGCGACAGAGCAAACTGTCCCCTGAATCCCAGCCTGAGGGTTTAACCACAGTGGTACAGTGTAAGAGCCCCAGGTTAGGAGCCACCGCAGGGGTACGCGGCCAGAGGAACCACAGAGCCCTGCTCCTTCGTGAAACCTTTGCAGCTCTCCGACTTGCAGTACAGAGATAAAAACTTGGCTGTACTGGATATACTGGTATATATGAGGGGGCAGGTAGGTGTCAGCGCTCAGTCCAGGTACCTGGAAGGCTTTCCTCATGAGCTGCTGGTGGCTTCCTAAGCTTTGGCTTTGGAGCTCCTTTACCCTTTATGCTTTTTTTGCCCCACAAAGGAATTTACTTTCCTAGGTACATTCATTAGGGCCTTAATGACACCTTACTGAAAAGCAATGTATATTTGTCCGTGTGGCCTTGGGAAGGCATCTCCTGTGAAAACTTGTTAGTTTTTCCTTCCCTTCAAGTATCCCATGCTTTTATTCTTCCCAGAACCACACCAGGTGAGGGTCAGACTTGTGATGGAGAAGAAGCACCTTCCCCACCCCTTCTAGGAGACTTTCATCAAGAAAGATGCACTGTAAATAACCCTCGTTTCCACTTGCAGCTGTAGGTTTTATGTTCTGGGCTGAAGAGATAAACTAACTCCCTATCCACAACAGACAGCGTTCATAGCATTTATTTCCAATTCTCTCCCCCCCCACACCCATCCTGGCATGACAAATAAGAGATTGTAATTCTCTGGGAGGCATGGTTTATGTGAAGCAATGTGTTTTCCTGTCCAAGCAGCTAAATATTATGTAGCAAGGCAGTTGATACGAGTTTTGGGCAGTATATTCCTTGGCAGACTTGCCATGATTTTCCGATTCACTGAGCTAATATGTGATGATTAAGGCAAGTCTTCCTTACTGGTTACTACTGTAATTTTTTCCCTGCACTGCGTAATTGTTTTCCGATTTACTCTGTGTAAATGGGGCTGTTTTCTCCCTTCTCCATTTAGGCCTAAGCTTTAAATTTTGTTTCTTTCACATGTACCGATGGTGGCCATGTCTCATGGAGAAGGTTCAGGGAGCATGTCTGTGTGCATGTCTCAGTGATGTTTCAATGTCCTGTTCTTAAAGCTGGGAAACCGGAGATTACAGCCTACTTCTGCTGTGAGTTGCAACTGTTTTAAGCCATTTCTGCACTAAAGCACAGAGTGTCCAGGAGAGGAGACTATGCTACAGATGACCCCCAGTATTTCTGAGTTTGTATTGAGGACAGTTAGCCATGTTCAGCTACCAAGTGATCTGTGTTGCCCAAGCTACACAGTTGTGTGTTAAAAATATACTTAGGTCCCATTGGCACTAAGGGTCTGTAATTGTTAACTGTGTTTCAAAGGGATTTATTGGTATCTTTAGCTCTTCCTGCATCCTCATGCAATCTGTGTTGTGGATATTAGCATTTAACTAGCTAACAACATTGTCTTGACGTATCCTGGAAGCTGTCCTGTAGTTAACAAGTCATAATATGCTTATTTTGTGGTGCAGATACAGTCCTCTACTCGGCCCTGGGAAATTACATTTGCCAGATCCTACAGATGTTGCATAGCAGCCCATCTCAAAATACATTGATGCTGGCTCTGCTCTTCATCTGTGTCTTCGTGCTATCTTGTTGGTGGTACTGGCGACAGTGACCCAGCATGAATTAGTTACAGTCTTGCTTCTAGTCTCAGCAGGGTATAAGGGATGCGACAGAAGTGTAAGCACAGTAAAGAACAGGGAGTCTGTTAATGGTTTTTTGCTTGTGGGAGAGAAAGTGTTAAGAATACAGAAATTATACTGAGCTCCAGAGCAGCTAACAGATTTACAGGATTACATTCTGCTTTATTTTGGGGTGCAGCATAGCTACATCATGTAGGGCAATCAGGTACATGGATTCTTCTGTTCTTTATTCACTCTCTAAATTTATTGAAGGATGCAGAGTGCAAGTAACTCAAGGGCAGGCTATATACATGCCATAAATTGATATGATAGCATAGGTCTAGGTATAAATTCCCTCCTGTACTACAGGAGTGGGTTAATATTTCACATCAGTGGTAATGGTAGCTACATAACAACTGAGATAGAGAACACTAATATTACCAATATAGTCTTGATGATTATCACTGAATTTAGAAATCACATTACCCTCTTCATTTGTATTTTACGACTGTGCTCATGTTTATTTTATTTCCACTATGTGATGAGAGAACACTGGTTAGAAAAGACAGAGGAGAACCAGGGTTATCATTGGCCTGGGGACAAGTGTAGGACACCACTTGCAATTGAACCAGGATAAGGGTGAAGGTAGAACAAGGTAAAGCATTTCAAATAGGGATGGAAGAATATCAATGCACTTGCACACAGAAGAATTCTCATCACACATACAAGAAATCATACAAGAAGTGGATTTCCCTTGACCTTCTTTAGTTTAGAGAAGATAGAATTGAGAGGAGAGGATAAGGCCCTGAATATACATAAAGAAGCCACTGCAGAAAGGAAAGGGGTGGTAGGTATGCCATAGCTGCAGCGGTAGAAATCATCAGGGGAGCAAGGAAGATTCAGACCTGGCATTAGGCAAATTATGGTAATACATTAATGAAGCACTTCAGTGAGGTATTTCAGATCCTGTGAATAGTTTATCACCAGCAGCCTTTAAGAACAGGTGAGACAAATGTGCAGGAATGACATTGGCAGAACTGACTCTATCTGGGACACGAAACTGGTCTAAATCCCTTTTGATACCCTCCATTATGACTGTGCCAGAAGTGTGAAGTTTCTACCAGGTACTTGCAGTAGCAGGGTTTGAGACTTGACATTCTTCCATTCCTATGTCACTTCTTTCATCTGAGGCGTGCAGGAGGTGTGCTCCTATTCAGTATGTCTGAGAACACCCAGAATACACTGCCCTGACACTAGCCATAAATCTTTAGCAACAGCAATATAATGAGCAGTGAGCAAAATGACCATTGACTTTTCCTGGTAGGGATTGTTTGCCAGGGAAATCAATTATTACCAACCCAGCAGTTCCTCTGCACATACCTAGCTGCTGCTAAAGGACCAAAGACAAACTGGCTAAGGCCACAGTTGGCGGGCACAGGGGGAATAAATAGGAAAGCCAGTACAGCCCTTAAGCCCATAGATCACTTGAAACTGTGTTCCACCAAAGTTAGTGGGATGAACGTACAAGTGGAGGCGAAGCCTGAACAGCTGGAACAGCTACAGAAGAGACCTGTTACATGGATGCCTCTGATGCTCACCCACAACTTGGAAGGGACCCAATGTCCAAGAAGAAGGGAGTAATCCCAGCAGTGGATGAACTTCAGTATGCACAGAGAGTGAAGATGGACAAAAGGGGTCAAGTTGCAATGGAAGCAGCAAGGATCCATCTGGAGAGCTCTCGGCAGTGCTCACAAGTCCTTTCCGGACAGAGTTGCTCCATGCTGTGTGGGACCTCAGCTGACGGATGGCAGCTAACACAGATCCAGAAGTGACAGTACTCGAGGGACCTCGAGCAGGGCCCTGGCAGCTGTCCCACACAATAAATGGCCCTTACAGCCTATTATCCAGTGATTTTACTTCAAGACTTAACTAATATAGAAGCAATTTATCTGCAATTCCTCGTGTCCTTGTAAATATAGGTCAGCAGCCCCTGTTATAAACATCAGAGTGGAGACAGGGTCTCCTCTGTCAAGGCCTTAAATCCAGACAGAAACCACAACATATCCCTGCTTGTCCCAGGAGAGGCCCTGGGCATTTGGTTGTCATTAATTCTGTTGTAGGCTGTTTCATGTACTTGGCTCTGGGGATGCAAACTGCATCTGTTCATTGAATTTGTAGATGTATCTCCCTGCTAGCCCCTAGATACAATCATAAGTCATCGTTATTTAATAGTGCATAGCATCTTTCTCCTCTCCAAAGGCATTTCACCAGCTAGACAGACGCTGGCTCTGTAATCAAAGCAATTTATGATAAGAGATGAAGGTTGGGCTGAAGCTGCAGGCACCATGGAGGAAGGCTCAATGTGTATTCCCCATTTACAGTTAATCCTCTGTTCTCGCAGCAGAGTGCCAGAGGCCTTTAATTGCTGAATATAGTCAGGAGTGATAGCTTGAAAGATGACACAGGTGGCACCTGGYGAACCAGCACAAATCATCTACACTAGTGTAACCCAGCCCGGGCTTCATGRGTTTGAGAAATGCATTACCTTAATCTGGTGAAGCCGGAAGGCTACAGACATAAAAGATGGGGTCTACAAAGGACTTTGTATTCCACTGGAAAAAGATATAGGTTTTCTATAACACAAAACTTGCCTAGCTTCCTCTAGAATAAAGTGCTGCATTTTACCAGYATCCTGACTGGTGAGCTGAGCAACTCATTCCCATCAACTAGAAAGAATGAGAAGGCAGAGGGAAGAGGAAGAAAAGAAACAACAAACCAGTTGTAGGTTGAAAAAAGGAGGGGAGAAAAGTGTTTTCTGTCCTTGGTGTTGTGCCATGTGAGCTGTATCATAGCTCTAATGGGATTCAGGAAGGTATGAGATAAAGATAGCAGAAGAAATGAATCCTGGTCAAGACAGGGCTACGATCATTAGGGGAATTTTAACCTAGCCTGAAGCTATTTACTGCAAACATCTTAAAACACAACCTCCCTGTGACCTTGAAAAAGATTTCTCCCAGTTTGAAAATAAAATTCAGAAGGGGAGAATGGAGAAAATTGATAGAATAATAAGCACTCCAGAGTTTAAACACGGACATTATTGAACCCAGCCTATGTTAAACTTTCCCAATCCTTGATGCACGCCCTCCTGAAAAAAATCACATGCTGTTCCAGCTTATTTGCATTTGGGAGAACGGCTAGGTGATTAGGGCACTAGATTAAGTACCAAGGTCTGCAACCCTTGGTACAGGCAGAATGCAACGAAGGCCCATGATTAGGGACTGCTATTACCTGACTGTTTGTAATGCAGACACATACACTGCACTTCTTGCCAACATCTCAAAGCTAAAAATAGAAACATTTCTTTCACACTTGGCATACAGGAAGAACCTGAGGCTGGGGAGTGAGGACAATTTTAAGTTTCATGGAAAAATCTCTCATATGTTTCCTGTACATGACCAACTAGCATCACTGACAGAAGCAATGAGCTGAGTCAGCTACTTTGGGGCAGTAAGAGGAGCAAAGTTGGCTGAGAGCCTAGGGATACCTTATGCAAGATCTGACAGGACAAATTGAACCTCAGAGGTGCTCCTGCTATGAGCATAGATGTTAGGCAGGAAGCACATGGCCTGTGTGCCCCACAGGGAAAGGACCCTTACCTACCACTACCATCCCTTCTGATTCGCCTGAGTGCCATGAGGCAGCCAAACAAATGAACCGTGCCATACAGTTTCAACTGTAATTCAGTTTTGAGGCAGGGTCCCTGTAGTATCGTAGGTTGGGGAGCTCTTTGGTGACCACAGTTGGTCTGGCTGGGTGGGCTATAGCTGCCTTGCCTTAGTGCTGGTGACAAGTCACCGAGTCTGCTGTCTGTAGGGTGAGTGCCAGAAGGTAAGTCACTGACCCATGTCACTAGCTATGACCAAATTCCAGGAAAGAACAGATTTGTTTTAGGGTAAGTACCTGACAAATCTACCCAAACACAGGTTTGTTGGGCAGAACAATGTGATTCATACCTGGCTGTATTGGTTAAAGGAAGGGAAGGTGACAGACATGCCATGCTAAAGCTGACTTTTATAACCTATTCCATGACCAGCCCATTCAGCTGGGTCAAATCACCCACTTCCAGCTCTTTGGCCTGTGATGCATTTGGGTTGCCACCAATGTTGTGTTTCCAGGCAAGGTGACA
Source organism: Apteryx rowi (assembly GCF_003343035.1). Lineage (NCBI taxonomy): Eukaryota > Metazoa > Chordata > Aves > Apterygiformes > Apterygidae > Apteryx > Apteryx rowi. The sequence continues at coordinate 1,184,664 of NW_020447797.1, forward strand.
GATGGGCCATTATGTTCTTGAGACAAGACTCTGCTCCTTGCAATGATAGCTACTGACATCTTGACTGCCTTCCTATCTCCTCCATCTCACTGTCCACGGCTGTATCAACATCTGGATTACTTGATTTCCAGCAGAAAAGGATGTCTGAGGGCTCTGGGCATGTTCTGGAGTCTTTCACCCTCCTTGTGACCTCTGCCATATAACAACAAACTGGATGATGTCAGCAGCTCAGCAAGAAGAGCAGAAGGCAGCTTCACATCTTCTGAAGYTAATGAGCTATAGAAAAACCACGCATACCCTTCAGCCTTGTTTCAGCTGGTCACCAACACTGATTGCAGCTGATGATCTGAGAGAGTTCTTACTGCTCTCCTTTCTGCTATCAYAGGGACCACAAGCACAGGTAGTGGGAACCTTTCAAAGGGTGTGACATGTCTTTCTCAGCATTGTGGAAGTAACCACAACAGTGGAGTACATAATCCTCTGCCTCATAGGTGGTTGGCAGGCTTTACTCTTGAGCTGTGTTGGTAGGACCTTCTCACTTAAGTAAGACTGTTTTGGATTGTTCTAGATGTGATACATGCTGTTACAGCTTCACTATCTTGTTGTGTTCATTTGGGGCAAATAATTCGTTGGGAATAAGTTTTATCCTCTTTGGTTTTACATTAGAATAGCTCTCTTCTTTCTGCATGTGTGTTGGCAAGAAGTCACCTCTCCTCAATTTCATTTGTAAGCAGTACGATCATGGTGAAATGCCTATTTACAGCCAGACTTACTCTTTTTTAACAGGTCCAGGCAGAGCACCTTTTGCTTCTGGCAGGAACAGCCAAACACCCCCTCAGCAAATGCTAGAACCAGTAGGCAGTCCATCTCTTCACTTCCTTCTGAAGGTTCAGCTATTCTGCAGCTTGAGGTCCATAAGTGAGGTCCTGACGCCCACTGAGGAGGTGAAAGGCAGAGTGCGTGCGGTAATGTATATCCTAGGAGAAGTTAAGCCTTGATGTGTTTGACATTCTCTCCATGGAGTGTCTCAGGGACACAGTTGCAGTCTGTCCTGTGTTAGCACAGAACGCTGTGGTAGTGTCTAAGTATTAATAAGGTCATCCTGAATCTTTTGAATGTTGTTTGACCTGGAGGGAAAGGGGGCGGTGAGGTAGAAGAGATGGAAGGGAAGAATGCTAAGGCTCTTTTGCCACAGAGAAAGGAGATCATGACCCTTTAAGTATGGATACCCCTCAAGCCAGGCAGAACGGGATGTTGGCATGGGAGGAGCAAGGATTATGTCAGTGTCATGTGTTTCCTTTCTCCACAGCTGCCACTGGATGCGAGTAACATGAATCATCAAACACCACAGCTATGTGGTGTGGCCATGCAGGGAGAAGGAGAAGCACTGAACACGATACTTGTCACCATCCAGAGCTTGGACCAGCCATCCCAGAGAGGGATGTCAGTATGGCTATTCCTACCATAGGCATTGCCCAGGAAGTGCCACCTACTCAATCATTGTCCATGAGAAGAGGACAGAGGTTCAGGAATGACTGCATGAGGAGGAGAGCACACACAGCACTGAATGTCTCATGGTCTCGTCAAGAATCATTTCACAGTGTGTGGGTTTCAAGCACAGAACTTTAGACCCAATTTTGGATTTCAGACAGCTTTTGGATGTCTTCTTTCCCTGTTCCCTGAAACAGATGCCATCTTAGGTTCTTTAAGAAAAGTACAATGCCAAAAGCCAGACCTCCTCCACCTGCTTCCAGAAACTGGCCATGGCACAACAGACTTAAATCTTCATTTGAAAACTTTCTCCAAGGTGTTAGACAGACAGACAAACACACCTCCTCAGCACGATTTTTTCTGGCCCAGGTGGCCACCAAATTGCAAACACTGAAATACTCCTGAATACATCCCTCTGTTGCTCGTTTCAATGGTTGTAATAGGACCTCTTGCATGGCTAATGTGCATGGTGATGATGGGGTCATAGTGTGTGTACTTCAGTTGCAGTATCCACAAGAGAAACTGGTTTCCCATAAAATGTCTCTTGTGTCGCTCCCAGGTTGTGATATTTGACTGATAGTTGTAGGCATATCTGGTTCTTTTTCAGGTTTTCCCATTCAGACTGTCCTCTTACTCCTGTAGCACTGTTCTCCTGTCGGGGCTGAGCATGTAGCCTGCAGAATTAGCTAGTATAGGTGGCTGAGAATCCTCTTTAAAGATGTTGTGGTGCAATCTGCTTTTCATTTCTGCTCAGATGTCTGCTGTATGTGTTAGAAGGGAACAGTTTAGTTTCCCCTGGTTCAGTACAGAATGGGCTGGAAGCACAGACTATTTATCTAGGTCTTTTGAAAACAATATTTGCTCTGAATGAACATTGATGATAACTGCAGAGGACTTCAGAAAAGAATTCTTTCTCCTGGATGCTGCTTTGTTTCTCCCTACCACATGTAAGCTGCCTTCTCCCCGTGAATGATCAATTGATTCCTGCAGTCTGTTGTCATTTGCAGAACCACTTAGAAACTGGGAGCACAATGCATCTTTGGCTGCGTAGGTGTATTATCTGTCCTTCACAGGTCTTTGGGAATGTCCTTCCTCACTCATGGACAGAGACAAGAGTTATCACTTGTTTTCTTTCCTAGCAGGAAAACAAACAACTGCCAAACAAGAACCAAAGGAGGATACATCTTTAATACCGGACTGGGGCAAAACTGAGGACAGTCATTTCCAGAGCTTCCTAAAATATTAGGTAGTAATCAGGATCTTGGTTCTGTTGTCCCATGATTATCTGGAAAGATTCTGCTCTAAAGAACAGGCATTTCACAACCCTGCTATTTGTCAATGAGGTATCGGGGGAGACAAAGAAGGCTATGAAGCTCATCGTAATCTCTCCTAGAAGATACATATCTCTCAGGCAGCTGGTTGCCTTCTAGAGTTACTTCATATGGATCTAACCAGCCAGGCCAATGACGACACTTCCTAGAAGGTGCTGCAGAGATTTCACATTCCCACAGAAAGGAAGGCATCATCTGAGTACTCTGTGCCTGGTTTTGGAAAAGAAAGATACTATTCTGCTTTACATTCCAATTATTTTACCAATTACATAAAAACCCATATCAAAAGGAATGTCCTGCTGTGGAAACGGCTTCTGTGTTTGTTGGACCAGATCTGGGAAGTGACCCAAAGAGCCACAAGCTCTTACTACCAGCTCCTGGTTCCACAGTACCCACAGCCAGCACAGTCAAAAGTTTTGAACATCACAAATTKTTATGCTTGGTGGGACGCTGGGCTATCACTCAGTCATTAACATGCACTACCCTGATCCCATTCCTTGGCAATCTTCCCGGTTAAGCAGGTCAGCTGGATAACAAGGGCCTATTAAGTGGGTTTGCAAGCTGCCCCGCTAAACTACATTTGTTTGGTACTTGAAACATTGCGCTGCTTCCTATGCAATGGCCAGGAGACTTGGAGAAGCACATTAGCAGATGGAGACAAACGTTAACATCCTACGGCACCAACAAATGCACGTGGATCTCCTCCTGTGTCAGCTTGCCAGTCGAGGCAACACAGTACAGGCAACCCTGGCAAGACTCTGGGGAAGGGATATAGCACCGCTGTCAGACAAGAGCCATATTAACATTGCATAGCGAAAGCTAGCGCTCCCAGGACTCATAGGAGATTAGCATGTGCCAAAGAAGAGAGAAAACAGTAAGAGCTATTAGGGCTCTGGAGCTGTCATCCTGCACAGCTTTCGTTGGCAAAGGTCCTCCAGTTCACAAGCAGAGCTGGCTCAGAGTCTTCCAACTCTATTCATTTTTGTCTGTTTTCTTGGGATTTTGGACTAAAATGAAATGTGTTGTGGAATATGTTGATTTTGAGAAAAGTCTTCTTGAGAAAATAAGTTTAATTTGAGTGGGAATATTCTGTTCTGCTGTCATCACAGCAAAACTTTGGTTGTTTTGTTTTAAGATGACTTTTTCCTTTTTTAATCTCCTTTTTATTTTAAAAAAGGCCCTACTCAGAATAAAGTATCTCAAAAAATATTCCATCTCAAAGAATTCTCTCTTCTCTCCCCCTCCCTCCTACAGCTAAAAAAAAATCTGGGTTTGGTTTTACTCTGTTCAAGCTGGAAAAAGAGCAATTGGTCAAATTCTGGGATTTTTGAGAGAGGGAACTGTAAGTCTCACTCAGCCAAACCGCTGCAGTTCCCTGTGAGCACAGGCAGGATGTCAGCCCTGCTCAGCCCCTGCTCCTCTTTGCCAGGGAGCTGGAATTCCCTTTGCGGCTGCTCAACACGCACCTGCATTGAGCTGAGCAGAGAAGTGGCTGCATGGTGGGCTGTTGATTGTGGAGAAAGAGAAGAAAACTTGACCTTCAAAGTGCTAATGAATTGAAAAAATAATAAAAAAAATCCTTTAGAAATGAGCTGAATACATCTTTTACAATTCTAGCATTTCTTGAATGATTTTCAGTTAATAAAGTGTTCAGCTGAAGGAAGCTTTGAAATGAGACATCACTTCAAATAAAAAATCAAAGCCTGTTTTTCTGAAAGTGTCAGACTGACACAAACACTAAAAAGACTAAAAAGTTTATGTTCTCATTTTTTTTCAAATTAACTACTTGGATTTACAACATGTATTAGTATCATCAAAACTACATTTTTTTTTAACTGGGAAAAAATGATTATGTATCTCCTCCTCTAAACAAACTCAGCTTTATCTCCTATTTGTTATACTCTTCTGCCCCTGCCAAAATTCAAACATAACACAAATGTAGTGCTGAAAAATAATCAAAAGGAAGGAACAACTAATATGTGCTGTTTGCTCTGATGAAATGAGACAGTCACTTTGCACATGAAATACAGTATTATAAGTGAACCTGAAAATAGCATCTCTTCCTGAGAAAACTCCTCAAAATCGATATTTCACTCAAGGATCTCTCTCCCAGATGCTATGCAGCATGCATCAGGCTCACTGCCACAACAGAGCTGTGAATGCACCTCTCAGTGGACCCCCTTCTCCACCCTCCTTAGTGGTGATGGGTGGTCTGAGCTTGCAGAGACTGAGACTTGTTTTGCAAAGAAGCGTCCTGCATTTGCTTCATCCTGTCTTGAAGCAATAAGTTCTGTGGTCAGGAAGTGAAAGATTACAGTGCTACAGCAGTGGTTTGAAGGAGTGTTCGTGGGAAGTCTTTCTAGCTAGTCTTTCTGCTGTGTAGTTTAGGACAGATGTGCAGAGACGGGGGAAGGCTAGGGTTTCTCACCTGGAAAACTATGTACTAGGTACAACAGTGAGCAGAAAGGATCTCAGACGAGTGGTGTTTGGTGCAACACTCTTGGGGCATTGAACCTGCTTGCATTTATAGTTTAAAAAAAAAATCCAGCAATTCTTGAAGGAAGGAGATATTTTTTATGAGGATGTCTCAGCTGAGAGGTTGAGCTGGTGCCAAGCTCAGCTCTTGCTATCTTCAAGGAGAGTTTTTGCCTCTGCAACCCTGTGAGCCTTCACTGTGGTCTCATGCAAGACTGCTCACATGGAGACAGTAGAAGGACTATCGTAAATGAGTCCCAAAATTAGTGTCCCCAACTCTGTGAGGTTCTGCAGAGATGACAGAGTCAGCTGTCCTCCAGCCCTGCCCTTGCAGCAGGAATGGGAGTCAAGGTGACTGAACCAAGCCCAGACAACCATTTTATGGAAGAGTCAGTATCTCTCCAAGGACTGCATCACACAGGTAGTTTAGATTGCTGACTTTCAGGCATTTAAAATTAAGGTAGAATTACCTTAGCTTCTCTGCTCTCATCTGTTTGCTAGAGATAATGGCCATACTCTGTCTTCCAGAAACATTGTAAGGATAAATATAGCCTTCAAATGCACGAGAGAGAACTGCAAAGAGAAAGGCAATAAAATGTTCCTGTCCATGGGGGATAACACAAGAAATAATGGGCTTAAGTTGCAGAAAGAAAAATTTAAGTTAGATATTAGGAAAAGCTTCCTAGTGGAAAGGAGAATGAAACCCTGTGACAGGTTGCTTGGGAAGTAGAGTCTCCATCACCGTAGGTTTTTAGACAACACATTAGACAAACATCTGAAGTGTTTCTGGGGAGAGCTGAGCTTGGCAGGGGGGATGAGATTGCCTAGATGACCTGGGGGATCCTACTGGCTCTACTTTCACAACTCTCTAGGAAAGACAGAGGGGCTCAGTAACAGGCACCTGGTAATTGCCTTCAACCGGGTCTTGCTTTGAAATAGCAGAGGATGAAGCCGGCATGCAGGCAGAGCTGAGCCTCTGTAGGGTGGTTTTTGTGCTCAGAACAAAGCAGCAAGTTGTGCTTATGATGCTACTGCATCCCACTGTTTTCTTCCTATGTCTCTCCCCACTCTTTCACCAAAAAACACAAACAGGAAAGCGTTAGAAATAAGTGGCAGCACAGAGACACTTTACATGCTCTTTCATCCCTTCTTTGAAGGCATTGTGTCAAGAGAAGGAGAATGAGATGGAGGAAGCAGACAAATTCCAGCTGAGGATAAGGCTTAATTTTAACAAGGAGTTGCTGACCACAAGAAACACCCAGGAAGGTAGGAAGTGGATTCTTTGTCACAGGGAATGCTAAATACCTTTTTTTTGGAAAGGGTTGGTTAAGTTGACAGGAGGGTGCTAGTTTCACCGTCTCAGAACCCAGCATGTGGCAGCTTCGAGAGAGACCAGAAAAGATATGGAAATTTCCATAGGAATGTAGGAGACAGCATGCATGTGAGACCTCAGCAAGGCTCATGCAAAACCAGTACTTGCAGTCTGGATGTGGAGCAGAGTTTGTCATTCACTCCCAGTTAATACTTGCCTGAAAGTCAGTTTTTCAAAGCTATTGAAGTCTGAGTTCCTCTGAATTCACTGGGATTTTGACATTAAATCCCTTCAGAAATACCAGCTGTCTTTGAGAAGCACCACAGCCCAGAAGCTGGGATTGGTGCAGATGTTGGCAATCAGAATTCCCTGTCTATCCTACACCACGGAGAACAGACTGCATCCTGATGGCTCATAGATGTCTCTGTGGAGACTAAAAACTCCATGAAAATTGATGCACTCCACTGTGTATCGCAGGCCATCCCAGCTAATCCCTGGAGATGGGGAGAGAACTTCCTAGACAGTGAAGATCCGAGATCTCTTTCCTATCTCTTCATGGCAGTGACCTTTGGGGGTGGGAGGAAGCTTTCTTTCCCTGGTGGGAACTGCATGAGGGAGAGCTGGCAATGCCCTTGCCAGGCTGAGGAGCAGAAAAACAGCAAGGGAGGAAGCAAACTGCTGAGGAGCATTTGCTAGCGGGGGCCCAGCATGGTGCTGAAGTTCTTTGGCAGCATTGGAAGGACAGAAAGAGGCAGGTTATCAACTGCGGGCTGAACTTCGAATCCTGCAGCCCTGCACCCTCCCAGGAGTAAAGCATAAAAGTAGCTGCGGAGGTTGCTTGTCCGAGGCTTGTCCACCTCCTCACCAAGCTGCAGTGCCTTTCCTGGAATTACAAGGAGCTGAGCAAAACATCACTTTAGTCTAAGGTTCACTAGTAGTGAATCCCAACAGGGCCTTCTTCCCACTCCACCCTCAGCACACAGCAGAGACTTTTTTTTTCCTGCACACAAGTTTCTGGTAACTCTTCAGCTCCCCTGGTACTGCCCAGGGAGCAGGCTCAAGCAAGGCTCAGGCAAGTAGGTATGTGTGGGGGACACCAGTCACCCTTTTCCCCAGCTTTGCATGGGGAAGGGGCAAAAATCCAGAGCAGAAAGGTGCCTTTACAGTAGCTTCTTAAGGGCAAGTGGCACAGGAGAGAAGACAGTCAGAGCAGGGAAAGAAAGCGATAACCCTCTGTGTTGCAGAGGCTGGAGAGTGAAGGAACACATGGAAAAGCATCTAGTAACCTTTCATAGGCAATTTGAGCCCAAGTGAACACACTGAACACACACACACAGATCGCAGGGTCCCGCACAAGCACCCAGCCATTCCCTCCACCTACAGGCATTATAACATGCACGTTTAAACGTCAGCAAGCATCTCTGTGTGAGCTTCTGGAGAGCTCAGAGCTGGCTCTGCCAAACTTCAGCATTTGGCTGAAGGTGCTCAGCAGCTAGAGGAAGCTTGTTTATTTTTGACTTAGAGAGATGTTTCCCTGAAATGCTTCCACCTCTGGAGGTAGAGAGGAGCTGCTTAATTCTTTGCAACAGAAACCTCCTTTTTGCTTGAAGCAAAACTACAAGGAGGACAATTTTTTTAGGTGTGAGAAATAGAGCAGGTCACCTGGGCCAGGAAGCAGCCCCAAGGCAGCAGACCATGCTCCCTAGTGTCCTGCAAGCCAGATATTCCCAATTGCTCTGTCCTGCTGAGGGATCTGTGCCATCGCCCAAGGTGCTGCAAGTGCACGGACCAAGTTTACCCTCAACCCCCCTGTGCCCTGAGTCCCATCCATACAGAGAAGGAGACAGCTTTTATGACCAAGAGGTGCTGAGCTGCTCTGGGCATACGCAAGCAATGCCTTTGATAGCAGTCGAACAGTCCAGCTGTGAAGGAGTTAAAGGTTTGATACTGAAATCCTGGGCTGCTGTATTTTAATTCTGTTTCCCTCCAGTGGAAAGCTTGTCTCTGGAATCATTTATTGGACACTGACAGACATTTCTTTTTTCTCCTGAACATGAAAAGATTTGGGAGGTAAGGATTAAACTCACATATTAATCTCACAGGTTTTGGCACCAAAGCTATCAAGCTAACTTTGTGTGCAAAGTGCCTTTCTCAGCATTAGCCCTTGAGCTGGAAAGCAGTACACAGGAAGCAGTGCCAGCCTTGAGCAAATGCGCTAGAAAACTCTCTGGGCCTGATCCCTCTCTTTCTCATTCCAGCAAGAATGGGGAAAAACAGTGCTGGATTCCCTGGTTTGATGACTTTGGAAAGCCTGAAAGAGGAAGGACTGTTTTGGGAACTGAAACACTTGATATCTCAGGGTTATGGGACTCTAGTCTTTGATGGATTTGCTCAGTCATCTTGGTGCAATGGGGTTTCTGCCAGCTAAAGAAGTACTCAGAGAATATGATCTTTTAAATGCTTAACAAAGAAAAGAATGCAAGCAAGTGCCTCCAGGGATGCAGGAAAGGGAAACTGCCTCTGGTTCCATCCCAGGCTCACCTCTGCTCTCTTGTTACCCATTAACCTGCAGCAGTACCAGAGAAGTTTGCAGCCTTTAATGGCTTTAACCCTCTGTTTCCACCTCCTCCCCATGGCAGCACAGTGTTAATATCCCCATTTTACAGATGGGGTAATCAGGCACAAGAGACCTTGGCTGAACTTACAGGGCCTCGCTCCCACCCCAGGTCCACTTTTAAGCATCATTAGTCATTGCATGAGCAATGCAACCACCCTTAGCTGTACTAATTTGCACAGCTATGCCAGTTGCTGGGGCTATTTGTTAAGCCAAGCACTAAGTCTGTAGAGGAGTTATCCTTCCTTCTGGGCACATCCTGACTTAGAGGCAGGAGAGAAACTTTTTGCTGGAAAAGCCAGGACTAAGGAATTATGACCATGAGACCAAGAGGAAGCAGGGAAAGGTGAGTGCTGACAAAGACCAACAACACACATAGCCTCCAGCACCTTCTCCAGCTTGGGGTGTACATGACCCCTGCCACGCTTCAGGTTGAGATGGTGAGTGGGTTTGGAGCTAAAGGTGACTTTAAGGTCTCTTGGTGTAGCCATAGCCTTGAACTGGCCACTGCCAGGCCAGACCTGCCACATGAATACAGCAGTGGCAGGGAGGTGCTGAGCTCCTGCAGCAAATCCAAGCACTGCTGTTAGCACTGTGTAAAAGCAGAATGGCCTCACCTGTTAAGCAGGGAGTTGTGTCTCACTGGGGCCCAAATATAGCAGGAAAGTTTTTAATTAAGAGGTTGCTGAATTGCTAAATACACAGACACTGCCCCAAAGGCTTATGAATTTAACAAGCTGTTTCATCAGTGATCCCCATGTTGATGTAGCATGAGGATATCTTAATGCAGGTGAGGGCTCTCTGCTTCAGAGATCAACACATGGGGAAACAGGAGCCTTCCCTCTCCGAGGGCCAGCATTGAGTCATTGCTTTCTGTGGAGTCTGGCATTTAAAGGACAAAGTAAACACTCAAAGGCCCTGCTCACTGCCTACCCTGCAGCATGTGAGCTCACTTATACTCCCAGAGTAAAATACCAGCTATTTGAGCTTGGCAGCCTTTCACACTGTGTCTTGGAGAGAGTGGTTTATGCTAGTGGTTTGGCTAATAACTGTCAGTACAAATAAGCACTAGACTTATCAGAGCCAGGAGACAGGTAAAGAAAGAGGAGAGACTTCCATCCATTTGGCTATTCTCCTAGGAGTCAACAAGGAGCAACTGTGAATGGAGAAATGAGTAAGGAAAGGAGGAATAGAGGAGTGTTTTTTCTCTTCCTAAAGCCCCAATTTCTCTGAGAGTACCCCTTGCTGGAAGGAAGGCAGTGCAGCAAGAGAAGAGCTAGGGAAGAAGGTTAAGCTACTGACCTAGTCCATTTAGCTTAAGACTGCATTGCAGAAGCGCAATACCCCAGAACTACTTCCTATCTTTGTACTACCACAGGATACAACAGCCAGGATTTCAGGCTCTGTAAGGTCTCTCTTCCAGCTCTTATCTAGGCTCAACTTCTAGAAGAGCTGCCCAGGGCAGGTCTCTCAGGTGAGGCCCTTAGGCAGAGAGACAGTTTGCCTCTCATCTGTATGTTCTCCCAGACAAGCCTGTTGCCTCACTGAACCCTTTAAAGATAAAGCCTAAGCTACAGAGAGCCAACAAGACCCTTTCATTCCTGAGAGAAGCAGAAGGAAAGATTTTAATTATCAGCCCAGTCCAACAAAGCAAATACATCTAGGCTAATGAGCATCCCACTGGCAAACGCCTTATCTAAGTAGGTGGATATATTCCCCTTAATTGAAAAGAAAAGCTATTCACTAGACAGAAATGATTTTATTAAGCCTAAGAACTTCCTTTACCTAATTAGGCTGTTGACTGAATCTCCTAATTTTCACCCAACATTCAGGCTAGGAAGCCCCACAGCCTAGTCTACCCAACCCAAACCAGCCCCAGCACAAAGACCCACCTCCAGAACAACAGCAATATGCTGCCTGGTCAGCCCTATATATACCCATGCCCCCTCGCTCTTGACTAATTGCTACATGCTTTCCCTTCTGGCCAATCCCAAACCACCCCCTGCCTGCTCCTGACTAATCATGTTGCCCTCTGGCTTTCCTCCTGACCCATCCTGATGAGCTCCCACCCATGCCACAGGGTATATAAGCCTTGATTAGCTCCAGCTGTGAGGTTTTGCAGATCTGCTCTAGGGCAAGCAGCTTCTCCTGAAAGGAGTTGGGGCTTGGGTGGCTATGACGGGGCTTGCAAATATTTAAGCTCTTTAGGGAAATTGCATGTCATACATGACTGGCTTGCAGCTGCAAGCATCAGAAGGAAGATTAAATATCTTAGTGCTGTACTCTGATTGTTGCTGGTCATACTAGTATTTAAGAGCAGGTGGACTGCAGAAGAAATAAAAGCGGGGCTCACTTGCTGTTATCTTCTTTTTCTTACTTCTGGCTGATACAGAAGGCTTTGCCATCAGCTACACCCATTATTTTCAGTCAGATGCTAAACATTGCAACAAGTGATAGAAATACAAAATAGCATTCGTGAGCCAGGACTAGGAATGACTGTGAGACCTAACTACAGATTCCCTGATATTTGCATCATAGTGCTCTGAAGCCCTGATGAATGGCAGAACACAGCTGTACAAAATATGGACCGTGGCAGTCTCTTGCCATAGCCTAACGAGACAAGGCAAGGAAAAGATGAGGATTGATTAGCTGTTACCAGCCATGTGTTGCAGAAGGAGAATGGAGACGAGGCAAGTTCAAACAAGCTGTGAGGCTCTGATGGGGGTCTGTGATACAGCCAAGAGACCCAGCTGGAAGGCTTAAGTGGATTGCTCTAGCTAATCATTTGGTATCACATGCCTTGCAGTGTCCTTACATGTCAAGAGAAGGGAATTTAAGCTTAAAGACAATAGAAAGCATGTTGGTGTTAGCTGTTAATGTACACAATTTTTAACTCCCTTTTTCCTATTCAGAGTACTTAATATTCTTCTGATTCTACACAGTCTTCAGAGAAGGAGCTGCCTTGGGGTGAGATAAAGACTAGCAAAGTAATGAGCAACTTTGAAGTTTGTAGGCGTTTTTCCTCTCGTACAGCTCCCCTAGAAGTCCTTGGGGCCTTGCCTGGTTGGAAGCACGATAAGCTCCTGAAAATCTGACTGCAATATTTCTAGACGGGGATCATACTGTTTTAGACCATCTTATTCGACTTGTAGGAGCTGAAAATCTGTCCAGATATAGTCATATTTACTTTGCAAGGTAACTGCATCCCAGCGATTGAAGAGCCTCTGTAGAGGTATTGTTTACATACGCAAATGAATATGTACATATGATAATGAGCATGTGCATCTGCTAATAGCCTTCATTTAGGAATTAGAGGACTACTTAACATTAACCAGCTGTGGAGCTCCATGTTGCAGTAAATTGTTGACATTGCTTTAGTCACGAGAAAAACCCTTTCTAGGGGAGCCTGTTAGATCTGCTTTATCATGGCTGTAACTGCAGTCCATTAAGTAACTTTGTAGTCTTGAATCATTCATGATCCAGGATTCTTCACCTCCCTCTGAAATATTAGCAGTCAATGGAGAAATGTGTCCTTGTCGCTCTAGAATGGGGACACGTGTCATGTAAGGGAGAGGCTCCGAATTAGGGTTAGTGACTCTTGCTCCAGAGGAGGACAACCCTAGGTGCCAGAGGGTGCTGCTTGAAGGGATGCAAAAAACTCCCCTGGGGAGTAGTAAGGAATGAATTCCCCAAAAAAGTTCATGGATCAGGGAAACAACAAATGCTAGGTCTGGGAAGCAACTTAAACTGAGTGGGGTGAAACTTGGTGGAACATCCCAAATAACAAGGAACAGGAATCCCAAATAGTTTACAATGGACTTGGTCAGTTTGTTTTCCCTCCCAGGATCCCACTTCTTCATGCAAATTTTATATCTATGTCAATTTTCAGTGGGAAAAAGAAAAATGGGACCTTTTCAGGAGCACCCACCCCTTCTCTGTTCCCTGTTGCGCTAAAAACCCTAAATATCTATGCACTATGTCCTGGAGCTCAGGAGATGCTTGAGAGGGGGAAAAGGGGAACAAAATTTGTACTGACCCAAGGAAGACAAAGGCCGAAAAAGATGGATGAGAGCTAGAGGGGCCAGACGGGCCGGTGCTAAAGGAATCCTTCTGCTAAAAATTGTCAGCTAATCAGCAAGTCTAATCATGTGTGATGGGCTCCTATCTCCTTGGCACTTCAGAGCCAGCAAGTCTGTGCATTCCTGCTATTGATTTTCTGTCTGGCTCCCTAGGGGATGGTGCTCACTGGACATAAGGGCTTCCCTCCTCCTCGGCGTGTCAAAGCCGATGGGCTCCTTGGGATGCGCGCTGAGCAACGCAGGGCTTTAGCGACTGGAGCAGAAGCAACTCCTGCTCGGAGCTCAGTTACAGAAAAGAGAATTGGGTGCAAAAGTCTCTCTGTTGGCCGACGTCTGGGGATTTTGTTTCTACCAAGCAATGGAGTAGAGAAGACTAATCCTGGTCTTCAGCTGCGATATTGCAGAGACAGCCTGCCCTTGGGTATTGACATGAGAGGCCTTTGCAAAACTTTACTGAGCTAGCTGGGTTGGGTTTGCAGGTGTTATTATTACAACTTTATAATAATTCCCTTTTGTTAAATAAAAAGTCACTTTGATTCAAGAGAAAAAAATTATGGTTTTTGTTTACAAGGCTTGAAAAAACTATGATTTCTTTGAATTGAAAAAAGTCTTCCCCTGTGCATTGGACACTGACCTTGCAATGTAAAAAAACTAGTTTTTGATGACTTGATGCATTTTAACAGAAAAAAAGTATTGTCAAAAGAATTACACTGAATTTTACTTCCCTTCAGCGAGTTCTTGTCACTTCCTGTGAGTTTGTTTTACACTTGTCAGAAGAGGGAGTCCCACACACCTGAAGCGCTGCCCGTTAGCCGTTCTCACTTTCCCCTTCCCTTGGCTTTGCCCTGTTGGGGCAGGAAGATTTGCAGGAGCCAGCAAACAAGCTGCTGTCAAGCTGCCTGTCAAACTGTCAGGCGAAATCTCGGAGCAGGCGTCGGCAGCAGGAATCGGGTCTGCGGGAAGCGCTCTCTGCCCTGAGCTGTCGGTAGAGCAGGCAGCAGCGCTGTTACACTCTCCCACCCAGAGCTGCTCGTGCCTGGGTGCTTTGGGGTCCTTCCCAGAGCGCCCCAAGGCTCTAATCCGAGCTGTGAGTGGAGACTCAAGTCCCTCAGGGACTTTTTTTGGTTTCTGTCGCTGTGTCTAAGCAGAAAATTCCTCGTGGTCTGTTCCTTCCAGGATAGCTGGAGGCAAAGACAACATATAATAATGTGTGATTAGTGGAAATTGCCTTCTCTTTAATCTTTCACCAGAAAATGCAGGAATGCCTTGGGGAGGTGCACGTTAATGACATGTTAAAGCAATATATAATGGGCCATGCAACAGGTATTACACATCAGCCCTGCTCCCTGGGCTCCCCTGCGATGCAGCTCATCAGAACTTATTTACAACAGCTTCTTGTCCTCTTACGCAAATAGCCTTTTTCCCTCCTGTTTGGATATATGCAATATTCCTGTGGTTCAGGGGATTGTCAGAAAGCAATAAAGGCTGCTGCACACTGAAAGAGCCAGGGCAAAACATTAGATGAAAGTGTTATGCTATTAAAATGGAAGGAAAACCTAAGTCATGTTGCTCTTCTTATAGATCCAGTATGCTTTGGATCACATGATTGTGTTTAATCCTACTGCTAGAATTACTGGTGTCTATATGCCGTAGGCACGCCAAGAACAGCAAACTTCCAGTCACCCTCCCGGATTTAGCTTTTCTGGATTAGTGATTTGTTTGTGGATGCTCTCCTGGTGTACTTCTGCGTATTTGCTAAATAATCTGGACAAACTTTAGCTTTGGCGGTGAATTATCACTTTGACAGCTGTCTTTGCCGGGGAGAAAAACTGGAAATTTACACTTCAGATTACACGGTTGCCAGCTCTAGTGATTTTATTATGAGTCTTGCAAAATTTAATGTTTTTCTTAAAGCTCCAGCTCTTCTGAGGAAATGCGGACTTGAGCTCAGATGTCATTACAAAGCATGGCTCTGGGCTCGAGTTGTAGAGGAAAGGCTGCAAGTGTGACTGAAAAGCCTGAAAAGTCAGATGGTAAATGAAAGGTATTCATGTTCTTTTATTTAATCTCCTTACTTTAAAGCAAAGTCTCATTATTTTGTGGGTAACTGGCTAGCAGTTGGTGGACAGTTTTCTTCCCATGCTCCTCTGAGGCTGGTTAATGCCCTTGCTTGAGAGGTGCTTGCCTGTCCGTTCCCCGCCAGGAGCTCGCTGCGGTGCTGAGACTGGTTCTCCAAGCAAGAACCTCCCTGTGATGTTTCTGGCTCCTGTTCTCCTAATCTTTAAAGGATGCAAAACCTGATGTAAAGCTCTAGAGATCTTGCTCTCTCAGGGTTGTCTTTTTCACTCTGTCCCAGAAATGTAGAGAGCTCGACAGAACAAACATTTGATGATATAAGATGCAAACACCTGCAAGACAAACTACCCCCGACCTCTGCCAAGCAATCGAGCCCTCTCTAAATCATCTGTGGTGCTATTTAGAGGAACTGTGAGGAAGCTTGCATGAGAAGATGGGGAGGATAAGTAACAATTTGTGCTTTAACGCAGACTAGTAATCACTGGATGTCTTCTGAAAGTGCATTGTATGGCAGCAGAGCCAGGCTCCCCTGCCTTGCATTTCTCTAAGCTGCCTCCCCATCCCCTCAGAATGAGCTTTTGCAAGCAGAGAAAATGTATAAGCACCATGTTTTTGATGTGTCACATCCATCACTGGTTCAATCAGGAGAGATTGTGTAGATGCTGACAAGATGTTTTGTCTGTGAAACTGTTTAGGCTGATTTAAAGTGCTGGGGACTTGTGCTTCCAGGATGCACAACTGCCTGGAAACAGTTGTTATGGCAAACACGGGCAGAGAGCGTTTCGTGTTAGAACTAATGAGCGTCGGGAAGCCAGTGGGCTTGGGTTGGTTTTCTTTCCTGACGCCGAATTCAGCAGGCTCTGAGCCTGCTGTGGCCTGGGAGAGGTGGCCTGTGGGGGATACTGCCTCTCCAGCAGCTACTTGTCCTAGTCCAAGACCCATGCCACAGGCATGGACATGTCTTGTGGGCTTTCATAACGACAGAACTCGCTTCCTGGGCCAGACCACAAAGTCCTTCAGACTGTGCAAAGTGCCTGGATTGAACGATGAGTGAAGATGGAGGTGGCGATGGGTGGTGGGACTGGCTGCAGCATGGCATCTTCAGCACTTTGGCCATGAGCTGGAGAATTATGGAAGTGGCTCCTCTTTTTGCCTCCTGGCAAAATAAGTTTCCTGTGCTTGTGTCTTGTGAATTTTGAATTTAGCTACTGTCTTAACCTGTAGAAAAGCAAATGCCAAGTCAGAACAAGGAAGAGCCCCTGATCTGATGGATGAATGAGCACACAGCCCATCCAAAGGGAAAAACTGGTCGGGAGGCAATTAGCTGTTTGAGCCTCTTCCACTGGATGAAGGAGAAGATATTTTTAAAAGCAGCTGGGTTTCCATAGAAACTCCAGCAAGGGTCCTGTAATCATATGGGGGAAGGATGGTTTCTTTATTCAAACAGTTGCCAAGAAGTTCAATGCTGAAGGTGATGCAAGAACCCCCCTTCCCCACAGCTGAGCTGGGAAGAGGGAGCTGCATTTCTCATTTACACTTTTACAGCTGCATTCACATTGCTGCATTTTTCCTTGGCAGTTTTAGATGGTTTCCCTTGCCTAGTTCCCTCCTCAAAAGCAAAGTTCCCCCAAATGTGCTGCCCTGCCTGGAGAACTGGAGCCCCTCTCCACATGAGAGTCCAGCATGCAACCTGGGTTGGGGTAGATGGTGCTTCATCTCCAAGGCACCTGCATATTTCCATGTCTGTTTAATCAATTGTGACTGTAGTGAAGTATTAGGTATGTTCCTGGAAAGCAGTGTGAAGAGCGGATGGGAAAGCGAGGGCAGGGAAGGGAGTGCACAGATCATGAGGGAGCACTGACAGTGAAGATGATATGCAGAGTTGAAGGGTTTTCCTCCATGCAACATGCTCCAGGCAATGTTGTGCCAACACGTTGTCCGTGTGCTATTTTGTGAGCAGAGGCGAGCTGAGTCTGCTGTGCCCTGAACTCATGCAAGTCTCTTCTGCTCATCCTCTGAACTGAGCAGTGAGTTAGGGCCAAAAAAGTCCCATAGCTGCTGGGGCTAAAATTTCCAGGCTTGTTATGTGCAGAAGAYCTGCCCCATCCTAGCTGAGAAGCGCTCCTCAGTATGTAAGGATGTCTGTGCAGGATCAGATCTTAGGTCTGTCTTGATTGTTGTCTTCCACACTGACGGCTAGTCCTTCACTTTGTGCTTTGATCCCTTGATCCTCACGCACTTCTCCCTTTGTCCAAGTGTTGTCACCTGCAGTTATCTGCATTCCTCCTGTTAAGGTTAGGTTTCATTAGGGGCAGTCACCAGTGGAGGCACCACCAGTAAGAAGGCTGGGTTTTGGGGGAAGAGTACAAGGAGCTGGGTGGGCACAGACTGATCCCCCGGACTGTGGCCCTCCTGGCTCCCTGACTCATACAGATTTGCTGGATCTGTCACTGGACTATTGCTTAACTCTAACCAGGAGTCTCTGAGCCTCTCTATTCCCCTCTGGAGCCAACTTTGGACCCATAAAATCCTGTGGCAATGAGCATTGCAACTTGATTATATACTGGGTGAAAGGATTACCACTGTCTTAAAAATGTCTCTGGGGGCCTTCCCYGGCCCCTTTGACCTTGCTTTTGGGAAACAAGTGCCCTGGTCATCTCTGGTTTATAGGTTTTACCATGCTGCTTCTAAGTTTCTCTTCTGACACTCATCTCCACGTTTTCCTGAGTGGACAGCAAGCCCCAGGCTTCACTGGGCATTTCCTCAGCCTTTCTGGTGTTTGCTGTCCCTTGCGCAAGAGAGCACGCTCTCCTTTCATCTCCAGCTCTAAGTCTTTTAAGCCACAATTACCAGAAGAATTTGATGTATACTGCATACAGGAACGTGAATCAAAGCATTCACTTAGCCAGGCTGAGAGCAGGTAATGACAGTGAGGGGAGCTCGGCATTTTCCACCAACTCCGGCTGCACGGAGGGGAGCTGACTGCTAGAAACACCTGGGGAGCTTAATTACCAGAGAGGGAGGGAGATCTGAGGCTAGTGCACAGAAAGGGTATGGGTCTTCAACTTTGTCTGCCAAGCGAGGTAGATCCAGATGGTATTTACAGATAATTGCTTTTAGATCTTTGTCCATTGGTGTTATATCCTCCAGGCACTGCATTTTCAAGCTGTCTTTAGCAACTAGAATTGGAAAGTGACTTAATAATCCTGTGATTCCAAGGTTACGAAAAATCAGACCCCCCAACCTAAGTATAAGAATCGCCAAAGCATTGTGGAGGCATTCAGTTTCAGGGCCTTTTACTTTTTTGTGATGCATTTTATGACATAAATGAAAATACCAGAGCATTTCATTTTTGGTAAGCTTGAAGCAGAATATTTCACCCTTACTGAAATGCTAGCTGCAGTCGTCTTGCCCTGCTACGCTAAATGAAATATCCAAACTGACACACTTCCAAGGAAAACTTTGATTTAAAAGAAAAAAAAAATCCTGATGGCAAAGGATTTGTTCTTAGTAGCAGTGGTAGAAATACCTGCCTCTCCCTGACTGCAGCAACAGTCTGAGGATCGCCAGGAGCCATTACACCTCAGTGTTTCTCATCTGTTTAAGAGAAGAGATTACACAGGCTATCCTTGGGCTTTTACAGGCCTTTGCACTTTCATTAGCTCCCTAGAGCTCAAAGATAACAAACCTCTAGTCTGGGGGCCTCAAAGCCCTTTGTATCCATTAGCTAACCAACACTTTAAAGACCTCATACTGTTGCTAAATGTGCATATAGTCTCCTTTAAATACAGGTCTGCAAATACATGCTACAGACAAAAGGTAACAGGAGCTTCTGCTCTTCCTTGGCCAGACCACAAGAACAAGGGGACCTTCTGCAGATTAAAGGAAGGCACTTAAAAACTGCCACCACAGCTCTATGTGTCACTGGGTTCTCAGGCCTTCTGAAGAACAGCTATGTGCTAGCATCGGAGATGAGGTATAGATAGGACTAGAAGAATTTGTCAAGGTTAGCTAATTCCTCAGTTTCTAGAAACACTTCAGCTGAAAATTAGATAGCAAATAACTTGCCTGCAGACAAACCCAGTCGGTGACAGTATGGGAAATTCATATCTTCTAAAATCAGATGAAGTACTCCTCATGCTTCTCCTGCTTGTGGGCCATAGCTAATAGTGCTGCTTTCCAATCATGCCAAGCAATCATTTCAGGCTCAAGTGGAAAATGTCATCAGCCCTAAAGTCAGCAACACATTTATTGCTTTAAATCTGTTGCAAGCCCAATCCATTCTTGCTATCACTCTTTAGCATCACTAAGGCAGTATCAGGGCTGGGATGGATAATGCACTTCACTGTTCTTGACCCTAATAACTCAKTTTTCTGCCTTAGTGAAGCACAAGAGCCATATTTTGAACAACTCATTATAGCTAGGCTACCTTTGGTTTGTGAGGCCAGGATCAGATACACAAAAGTGGAACTGCCCTAAGAAGGTAATATCCATTGACATTACCTGACTCTTTATAGAACGTAAAGCTGCAATACACCCAAGATCCTTGCTGGATGTAGAAACAGGTCTTTTTTAAAGATTTCAAATACTTTTCCCATTCAAAGCAGGGCAGAAAACATGGAAATCAACACTGTTCATGAAATTTCTCTTCATCTGGGATGAAGAAACTTTTTGTTTAAATCACTGAAGCATTTAGTTTCAACTAGAATTGCATTTCAGCAATGAAATATAATTGCAAACCCAGACCTAGGTGCCCTCAATGCTGAGGTATGTGAACTAAATCCTTCCCTGTTCTTCACAGAAAAGCCATTTTCAGTCCAAAATGAAGTATTTTCATTTAAAAGGAATGTTGCAAATATTCTGTTTCAGCAGTTTCAGCATTCCCACTTTGTTTTCACCAGCACTGCTTCATTCATGAGAGTAGTTTGAGTTCTGAGCTTAACCACTTTCTGACCAAGTACTTCATTAAAGTCCTGGACAGTGCTCATAATTGTAAAATGGCTTTACAGGAAAGGTACATTTGCACTGCAGCACATTTCACAGATTTAACACTGGCAATGGTGAATAAAATCCATTAAACACTTGTTAACTCTGGGCGAAGAAATGAGTTAAGCTCATTTGTGTCTTTCTCTAGATGAATTTTTCATTCTCTTTTAAGCCCATTGATGTTTGCAAAATGATTTTCTGGCATATGTTCAGTCAATAAAAACTGTTGCTGGATTTCACATCACCACCAAGTAAAGGCTGACATTAGACACAGAGAAGTATGTGCCTGTATAGAGAGATGACAAAAATATCCTTGATTTTTTATCTCATTTGGATATACTTTGAGTATTGGCTTTTTGTGTCTATCAGCTTCAGAACTGTCAGTGTGGTTAGGAACTGTGGTTGATAAACTCCACTTGTTACCCCCTCTGGAAAATGCAATTGAGATCACCTTTGGAGATATAATGAAATCATCCTTGTCCAATTCAAAAAAAAAAACCAAATCCACCTCAGTTTAAACTTGCAGCCACTAATTTATGCAAAACTCACATCTTGCACAGTTTGAAAGCACAGCCTGAGGCACCATGTCCCAGAAAATGTTTGGGCTGACTGGCTTCCCAACACTTTTTAGGATTTCAAAGCTTAGTTTCCACTTTGAAAAAAGGAAAAAAAAGGTACTGAAATGGGGAAGGCATTTCTTTCTTCTCTGTGCATCTCTGTCTATCCGACAGCATGCTGCCCGAGATGACCACTGCTTTTTTCAGCAAGCCTGGGCTTCTCCTGTGAATAAAGCAAAGCAGTTATTAGTGCAAGAAAGCTTTATATTGGCTTGTCCTGCCAAATATTAGGATAAATTAAAATGAAACATGTTGCTTTAAACAGTCAGGGGCTGAGAAAACGTGGAATTTGCCACTGCGGACTTTGAATAGGGAAGAGGGGGAGGCAAAAGGGAGATTCTCCTAATGACCAGCTAAACACTAAGAATTGATAAATATGTATCCTTTTTTTTTTTTTTCTGGCCTGACCCAAAGTGCCATGGAAGTCACTGTGAGTCTCATCACTGATTTCAGAGTCTGTCAGGTTAGGTAGAGGAGGCACAAATTGACATTGCAAAGTCAATGGGGATATATCAACCTGCACCACGAAATACCTGACTCTACCTTCTTTACTGCTTCAGGATCATGATGCTGTGAAGTGAGCAGTCTTTAATTAGAAAGTTTGGAACTCTGCACTTCTATCTCCCTCCTAATTAGTCCCCAGATTAATTTTAAAGCTTATTTCCCTGTTTCTGAAAGTTTTATTCCAGTGATGCCCTACGCTCCAGCCAAGGACATCCATATAACATGCTGACTATAAAGGCTGTTTGGAGAAATACAGCAAGCAGCAAACTGAAACGAAATTTTCGTTTAAAAAAATTGTTAAATAACTCGACTTTACTTCAAATTGTCAGCCTGTAAAGTGATGTTTCAGTGTTTATGTGGCGAGTGTTCAGGTGTTTGGGGACATATCTGTAATTAGAATAAGTAAAGCTTGCCATCTGGAGAGAAAATCTGCTTCCTTCTTGATATGGCTGGGGTCACAGGCAGTTCCACATATGCTATCAACAGAGAGTTTTAATCCAATGTTACCACCTGCTTGGTTATCTGTGTTTATCAATGAATAAGGGTTTAATTTGTGTCCTGGGAATCAATCTGAGATGGTTTATGTGAGGGGCTTGCTTTTGACAGAGGGAAAAATCATGGCCATTGAAAATAGTACCCAATGACCTGTTCCAGTCTATATCCTACGGCAATCTGTCCATTGCTGGCTCTCATGGCTTTATTTGACCTTGTGATAATTGGTGATTTTCTTAATGCTTTTGTGAAGCAGTGAGAAACGCTGCAATATTCCAGCAGTGAGTTTTTCACTGCCTTGGTTGCTAGGGAAAGTTTCAAAATGAGACCCAAGGGTGACCTGAAAGTTCAAGCACCAGCAAACAAATAAGAAAACCCAATGCTTATTCAACAGTCAAATGTTTAGGGAACATTGCTGGAGGCTTGCTGGGTTTGCTAAGAAACTTGCATTGGGAAGTTGCATATGATTTTGGTCAACAAGAGCTTTCACCAGAACTAATTCACCGTGGGGAAAAACCTTCATAGAATGGTATATAGTAAGGGGCTTTCACACTCTGGTCTTGCAAATGTTATAGAAATTATAATGTGATATCCATCTCCTTGCCAAGTTTCAGGATTTGGCATCATCTCCTGCTATCAATATGCAACTAATGACTCAAGCCATTAAATTATCCCTGGTGCCTTTCTCTGCTGAGTAGGAGGAAAATACTTGAAATGGCTATTTTGTGTGTTCCTGTTTGTCTGAGAGAAAGCTTTGAGCTTGGAGATATTAATGTTTCCAACTGCATTACGCTTCAAATTTTCCGGGTGAGTTGGTGGGTGTTTTCCTTCCCTTTAATTTTGTCCTTAGGGCTGAGGTAAGGTGGTTCCCTGATTACAGTCCTTCTCCTGAGCTCACTGCCATGTCCCAGCTCTGACCTGCTCTTGGTGTCTCCAGTCAGTCTCTTATTGAAGTTGCTAGTTAGAGATTGTCACGCTTGTATCTGCAATATGGACACCTGCCCACCAGAGCTGAGATCCCAGAATTACTTGACAAAGACTCAAACACAGCCAGGATCTGGCAAAAGCTCTCAGTTGCCATTCAACAGAGTAATGTGTTGACAACACCATCAGTAGCAAAAATTGCCATATTTTTGTCAGCTGAGTTGTCCAAGTGTTTGCCTTGACTTAGGGCTGGATTCTCTCTTGTGTGGGAGAGACGCTTACCTTGGGAATCAGATGATACTGAATCTCTTTTCTTCCCTTTGTTTTGGTCCCAGTGATTCACCTTTCAAGTGAGGAGGTTCGTCTTGGTGAGGCTGAGCCTAGATCTCTGGCACTGAGATTTCTGATGGTGTTTCATAGTGCATAGTGTGACTATACCTATATGAATGCATACGTGTGAGTCCATCCATGTTCATACATTCACAGCTGCATGAATACTCACAGCAAATGCAGGTTTTCCATCACCATTTATCTAGGCAGAGTGCTCCTGGATTTCACTGAAGGTCTGATTGAGTGATTTTTAAGGAGGAACTTGAAGATGCAGCTCAATGGCAGTGCTACTGCTCATTTCTTCCACTTCTGCCATCTGTCTTGAGTACTGGTTTATTCACATAATTTTTGGCCTTGGGATATGTTGCATTGCTGCAGACAACACAGAGTTGGAAGCAAGCACTATTCAGACTCTGTAAAGGTTTAAAAACATTTTTTTTTACTCAGTGCAACAAGCCAGAATTCAAAACTAATAATACATTTCTCAAATCATAAACTGTATCAACTCTTTCCTTCCAGCAGCAGTATCAAAAGAATAAGTTGCCATATTTGTACTTATGACACAACTTATCCTTCTGACACTATCTACAAAAGACAAGGAAATGCTGCTTTAAAGTGGAATTTTCAGAAGATGTTTTAGTTTTAAAAATCATTTCAAGAGTATCTTTCTATCCTGATCTTATGACAGTCTCACCTTTCCATGTCTCTTGCATCTAAATATCATGCTACATCTTGTCAAAACCATTAGGGTGTTTTTTTTTTCTGAAAATAAACAATGAACCTTTCAGTGTCTGTTCTCTAGTTCTGTACACAGGCGCTTTTAGAGAACATGGCAGAAATTTTAAAGAAGAAAAGTCCTTACCTGCTTCCTTCAGATCTTCAGGAATAGTGTTTGTGTTAACATTGGGATTCCTTTGAAAGCTTCACCCAGAGACTCGTTTTCTTTCTGAGACTGCCTCTAATGTCTTTCTTATGAAGCACCCAAATAGCTAAAGAATAATCCACATTTCACTGAAGCATTCCAAATGGGCTCTTTTAGAAAAGGAGACAAGGATTTATGGCTGGTGAGTACTTGTTGCAATGAGTGTGGAGAACTGTGGCTCTAATAACAGTAAGATTTATGGCTTCCAATCTATCAGCGCTGAACTTATGTGAGCGATTTTGACTGGAATTTTGTCAAGACAGTGCAGGCCCCTGAAGGTTATGTCTCCATTTTCTTGAATAAAAGTTACAACTGGAGGGTTTCAGTTATTATGAAAGATTCCTGAAACATCTCAGTAGTCATTAAAAGGAAAAAAATAGCTTTCACAAGGGGATTTATTGGGAGGGAAGTACAGCTGAGGACAGCAAGGCTAGTAGGCCAGAACGAAATCGAAGGGTGTTATCATGCTGCTGCTGCAAAAAGTTCTCCCTCACATTTGACACTCTTGCAGTGATTGCAAGGAAAGTTTGTGAAAGTGCTGTGGTAGATTGCATGCTTTAATGCTTTGACAGTCACGGTAAGCCTGACACAGGGTACCCTTGGGTGTGACAGGTGACAACTTCCCCCACTACAACTGAGTCTTTTTTCAATTACTGTCATGATCACTTGCAGTGGTTATTAGCAATAAATGTCATAAGTGCTAAAGATCTATCCCGCTGGCTATCTGTTGGTAAACCATCTATCTGTCCATTTTACTGACTGTCCCTCTGTCCACCTGTCCACAAAGGGTAAATCTATTTTTCTATTTCTACAGTGACCAGCACAGTTTCATTCTCACTCTGTTTTTCCATCCATGGTGTGGTCAAGCTCCATCCCTTGTTACATTTCCTGCATGTTGAAAACAGCACTCATGTTCTTGATGTGCTCTGTTTCGAGAACTCTGCCTTTGCGCAATGATGAGTTTTATTTCTGAGCCTCCTTGGTCTGTTCAGGTTGAATCAGCCCAGCGCTGTGATCAACTGGGCTGTAGCTGAGAACAACAGCAGTTGTTAAAGTATGTTGCTTTTTAATATAGTCACTCCTACAATGAACTTGCTCCCTTTTGCCCTCTCTTCAGGTTGTACTGAAACGTTGTCTTTTCAATGGGATCTTCAGAGCTTCTCAGGGCTTATGCAATGCAGGGACTGGTGTACAGAGAAGCTATCCGATGGAGAATGGAAATGTCTTAAATTTGCTGTATTGATTCCTAGCTATTGTTGTTTAACAACTATAAATCCAATGGTTCAAGCCCTCTTCTTCCTCCAAGAAATGGTATGCTCCCCAGGAGAATGACTCTGCTGCTAACAGGCATGACTCATAACTTGCACTGAAGCACAGCTCCTTCCAAGTACTGGCTGCCTGGGCTAACTGGGGAACCAGCCCTTTTACTTTGTACAGACACAATTATGGGACAAAAGACCAACAGGACTGCTGAAAAATGCCTTCAAAATATTGTTGCTTGAATGAATTTTATTTGTGTTTTCTTGGCTGAGGTTTTATTTTTTTGCAAAGATCTTTTGCAATATTCTCTTTGCAACAGCCCAACTTTACAGGCTGCCTGCGTGACGCTGCCATTTCTGTTCCCTGTGAATGTGCTTGGACAGCAATCAAACCTTATGTGCCTCTCTCCTATTATGCAGCTCCCTCATGCTCCCTGCCTAAGTTTTGAAGAGAGACCTTTCCTGTGCTGGAAAAAAGCTGTGGCACAAATTTAATGGTTATCTGTTTTGTTTGCCAGTTGGCCAAAAAGCAGGAGCATACCAGATGGCCATAGCACACATTAATGTCTCCTGCCCAGCCTGCGCTTCATGTGAGGAGGCTGTGACACGAGATCTAGAAGGGTAGGAATGCAGGCTTTACCTCCTGTGCTCATAGAGATAGGTGGTTCCTAATGGTAAGAAAAATAACTAATTTCAAAACTGTTTGCAAGCAGGAATCCTTGTTCTCCTTGCTCTTTGTCAGGTTCACAACAAGACCTCCTGTCTCTCTTCAGCCCATGCTCTGTTTAATCATATTAGATCTCTTTTGCAGTTCTGTATTTTGCAGGCCTTTTCCCTTCCTCCTCAAAACATGGCTGGAGGCAAAATCTTCAAAGCTGATGGCTGTTCAGGTTTTGTCTCTTTAATATGTTAACTGTTTGAGCGAGATCTTCACTTTTAACCCAACCAGAAAACACTCCAAGAAGCAAGGCCAGCATGCACTTCTCAAGAAAACCACAGCATATCACCTTTGCCAGTGTTTTCTGCTTTTGCAGCAGCTCAAAGTCACTGGTATTACTTTAGAAGCAGACTATCCAGTTGTGCTGTTGCCTCCCTGGTTTGATCCTGCCTTGCCTTGACTCACGCAGACCCTTATTTTGTTGAGTATAGGATTCATCTCATCTAGATTCAGATGTGTGTCTGAATTAGTCATTCTGGGCTCCATTTATAGTTAATGAGGAGAAAGATGCTCTGATAGGACAATTCATCTGCCCTGTCCTATATCCACATCCCAAGAGAGGCACCTGCTGTCCTTCAGGGCTGCCTCCTTCTCTCTGTTAACTACAAAGGTGGCTAGCTCCAATCTGGATGTTTTCTGCTTGGCTAAGTCAGAGCAGATGAATGCCCCCACCTGTGTAATTAACCAAAACCCCCCAAACTTACACATGACACTGAGTAAAGGGGCTAAACCTGTACCAGTGAATTCCCAGAGGTCCAGTTTAAAAGTACACTCCACTCCACTTAAAAGCCTGTAAAGTTATCCTAAATAATTCCTCCTGGCAGTTTGACAGTGTATATTTTGCTGTGATGCTTCTTCTATGACATTTCGAATGGCCTAGTTTACTACTTTTGCAAATAATAATTTGTCTTAATTTTCTCTTTGAAGTAGAAAGCAAAAGAATAAATGAGTGAAATCTAAACCTGGTACCCTTGCTAGATATTTTACGTCAATAAATTATCTTCATGCATAGCTTAGTATTCCAGCTTTCCACTCCAGTGGATGAGGGCTCTCTAATGCTTGTTAGAATAGCAGAGATAAGTGATTGCAGTCTGAAGATAGAAAACATTGAATAATGCAAAAATCTTTGGATTTTGTGGTTTTACTCAGCTGGGGGAGAAAATCCTTTGATTCTTTCAGAACCAGAACTAAGAGAAGCTGTCTTTTCAGTTACTAGTATCCACACTTTTGAGCCAAGAGCAGTTTTGAAAAAGTAAATATGTATCACTGCTGAGAGTGCTTTGGTTGGGCTGTGCCAGGGCTGGACCTTTTTGTCCTTTTTCAGCTTAAAAATTCYGGGCAGACTGAGGATTTTTTAAATTTACCTCATTAGGAAGCCAGGAAGCCTTATCAGAAACACTATATAGCACTACTGATTGGGCTGATGGACTTTCGAGCTATTCCTACAGTCTTTGCGCAGATCAACTCCAAAATGTCCATGAGAAAATCCAGCACATTCCCACAGGTGCACTATACAGTGCTTCGCAGAAGAGCCAACCTTACTGTGCAGGAACATATTTCTATTTGCAAAACCTTGTGTATGTGGAAGCTTACATATAGTTTCCTCTTCAATACAAACTGTATATGCAGGTTGGACTCCTCAAAGTCATCTGCAAGCTTTTCTAGAGAACCCAGAAGAGTTTTCCCTAGGGTAAGAGCTTACTTGCTGGGTGCGATAATTTCCAATGCCCAGGAGAAACTGGAGAACAGGTTCTGGGTGTTCTGGTGGCCACAGGGGTCGGTCCAGATTGATTTATTTTACTAGATGGAAACCCAGTTTTAAGAAGTCTTTCCAACCAGCATTACTTCAAAGCAGTATGATATTTCTCGAGAGAAGACCAGAGCTCTAATGAAGTAGAAATGTTCACAGAACGTGCCTGACTTCCTTCATTGTATTATTTTCTTCAGACAAAAAAAAATCCCCAAGGCCACAGACTTCTAACAAGACATCAAAAAGTTCTGAAAAAAAGTAAAACCTTTTAATGAAAATGTTTTCTGTTTCTGGTATTTACATTGTTCTCTACAGTCATTCTGATACACTGTAAATCAGATTTTCCGGGGTCCATTTCAGCTCAGCCAGGGCTGGATTCTCCTATTTCCTAATGAAGACTTCTGCTTTTCCATTTGGAGAGCGAGGAATGAGTCTAATTCTGTGACAGAGCTCAAGAACAGCCTAAAATCAGCCCGTGACAGGGATTCATAGCATTTTGGTCATTCTTTTTATTAACTTGTGATTTCCAGTATCACTTTTGATCCAAAACTACTCTTGGACAGAACTGAATTTTGGCACATTTTTGGAGTTTTTGAGTCCCTGTTGCAAGGTTATGGACATCATATCATTTTACACTTGCATTTCGTATTTAATAGAAAACAAATTTTTCAAAACACCAGCTTCAGTTCTTCTTTATGGTGACCATTTTCTGGGTCTCAGAAGGCTTGCTACATATGGCATCCATGCCTGCTGTCTCAGCTGTTGCCTCCTGGAAGTGTCATCTTAAATGAAATCTCAGTATCTTGCAACCAGATTCTAACATCTTGCTGACAGTCTTGGTACTGAGGAGTTGCACCATTTTTCCTTTCTGCTAAGTAGAGATGTGTTCTACATTTCTATAGTATTTTATTCCCMTGTCAACACATGAGAAAATAATAATTACACCCTGGTCTGCAGGACCGGGAGTTATAATCAACACCAGAGCAGGATCTGTACATAATTAGAAGCTTGTTTTTGATGCTTTTTTAGAATTTATTGCACAAGAAATTGCCTGTGTCAGCTAGCATGATTTTAACCAGTAAATCTTTAAGTGACATATCATTGTTAAAACTGTCATTGCTGCAGCAGTTAAAACCTCCATCATTTTCTCTGAAACAACGAAGACCAAAGACTGCTGGACAAAGTCCATAAATCAGTCAGAGGCACTACATTGTTGTCCAAAAAGGTTTTGTTTCTCAGCCTGGTTGCAAGGGACTTATCTGCACCATGTTACCATAAGGTTTAATTTCTCCAACTCCTACTGTAGGGCTCTTCAAGCCACTGTAGACTGCTAGGGAAGTGTATTAGCCCCATTTCAGGTTGGATAACTGGGGCATGAAGAGGCACTAAAAAGGCAGGTTTCTCAGAAGGTGATTTGGGAGCCTACTCATAAAAGGGACTTTTAAGAAGTGAACCAAGCTCCCAAGAACTTGCATTTCCCAGAGAGGCTTGAGCCAGTCTGGAGTTGAGACCCAATCTCCTAAGAATTTTTTTTTCAAATTACTTGACCATAGTACCAATCTTCCTTTTTCAGTTTGCATGTTTCACAGGACAGATGGCCTACATAATCTTCTGAAAGATCTGCCCCTCTGTTCATTTACCCCATGGCTCTCAACTATGCAATGTTCAGATGTCTGCCTGGCACATGGCATAGGGACATTGTCCATGCCTGGCTGGGCTCCTTCATGCTCTACATCTTCATTCATCTAAAGCCTCAGGAGTGCCATAAATCAGTGCTAGGAGAGGTCCATGTTCTGCAGCTGTAGTTGTGCTGAGGTAGGAAGGACCATTTCCATGCAAGTCATTGCACACAACAGTGACAGCCTTGTGATCCCCCCTAATTACAGAGATTTGTTCCTTCCTAAAGGGGTCAGAGAGGGAAGGATTGGAAGAACCAAGATCAGGGACGCTGTCCTTCTGGTTAAGTAGCTGATGGAGACTGGTGCTTATGTACTTGCTAAGTGAAGAGAAATTTGGACAGGCTTCCTTCTGTGCCCAGGTGTTAAGAAAAGATATGAACCAGGAGTCCTCTGCAGCTGTACCAGCTTCTCTATGTCCACAGTAGAATACTATGAATGACTGTAGGAGTTGTATGCTGCAACGGGATGGGAAGCTTGAAAGGTTGCCCAGGCACTTGCTGTCTCTGGTCACGAGAACTGCTCTTGCCCACACAGTGACTTGTGCTTTCATCTAGGCAGGTCTTCAGGAGAAAGACTCTGACAGCTGGTGGGAAAGAATGATCTTTGAATACAAATGTTGTCCTGGACTGCTTGCCCTCTTGCACTGTGTGATTTCTCAAGACCCTGGCATTGTGAGTTCCTGTTTGAGCTGCCTCATGGCTGTAGCCACAGAAGGGACCAACCATTTTGTATTTCAAACCCATCCTCTTAAAGCAAATTCGTTTGTCCTTTGAGATAAATCTTTTTAATTTGTGAAATCCATTAATTTGGAGGTAATGACACTGATTTTGAGCAGAAAAATGATTGCTGCAAAATGACATTGGATTCACACAAAAAAGGCTAATCTCATTGTAAAGGAGACTTGAAATTCTGCAACTTCATACCATCTTCTGAATATTTCCCCTACCTCTAAGGTGAACTTCATGAAGCTTTGTCCTGAGCCAGCATGGCAGTTTCTATTGTGTGTTCCTCATTGCACCGTAAAATGTTGGGTGTATGTTTGCACTTCCATAATGCAGATAGCTGGTTAGTTGAAATAAATGCAACAGAGATCAAATGTTTGGAAGCTTATAGTAGCTAGAGGCAGAGAAGTAGCTGAGGCAAACACTTAAGCTCACGCAATTTATTTGCAAACTGATTACATGATGGTGCTTGAGCAGCCTTCTGCTAGCTGGATGCAGTATTATGGCTCTGTGGTCTTTTCTGCTTTGGTATGTCATATATTCTCTCATTAACTTTCAATCTTAAGCTGTTGTTAATTTTAAAAGCTCCCTTGTTCACCTCTGAAATAAACTCACAAGCTTTTCAGGCTAAGATAAATTGGAATCCATGTAAAAGCAATAAACTGCCTTGTAAGGCAGCGTTTTAACCGGTTTCTCTGAATCTTTTTTTTTTTCTAGCAGCATGTTACTCTGCAGCTACGATGCAGGGGATCCAGATCCTCGCAGGGCTCCTTGTGTGGCTGGGCTCATTAAGTATACACACACGTTAAGTTGCCTTGATTGCTGATTTTTCTTCAAGCACCTGACAAGACGTCTGGATAAGTGTGAGAAAGCAGGGAAAAACCTTCTAAACACATTATAAATTCCCTATTTTTCTTAATGCTAGCAATTAGAACTATGGCAGAATCCAAACAGTATCTTAAGGAAAAAAAAAATCCTGCCAAACTTAAATCTGTTGTGTGTTAGGCCCACCGGCATATTGCCATCTGCAGGCTTCTGAATTGCTAAACCTTTGCACCTCAAAGAACAAGGCTGTACAGTCTCTTTTGCCAGAAACACTGACCCTGCTAAGCATATATGTCAGGCTCGCTGGCCCCTGTTCAGAATGAGAGGAATACATCTCTCGTTGGCGTAAACTTCCTCCTGCTCCCTTTCTTGAAAGTGAAAATAAACACCTTTAAATGCTGGCACTTTTATAAATCAAAATGTCACATCAAAATAAAAATCCTTGTTACATCAAAATTCTCATTTCGTATTGATTGGAAAGTTCCAGCAGGAAAAATGAAAAATGTTGTCTTGATTTCATGAGCAAAGTCTTTTTTTCCGTTACAAGCAGCAAAACAAGCCATCACGCCCGCAAAACAAAAGCAACAATTTTTTGACCAGTTCTAAGTTAGTAATTTAAAGAGTAATGAATTTACTGGAGAAAAAAACATTACACTGAATCTTCCTCAGTCACAGAAAAGCACCATATATGCCAATGAAAGTCTGAGATAATACATCTGAAATTTTACGTATATATAATGTTGTAAATATCCTCGTGCATGCCAATCAAATTCTTTCAGTATCAAAGGCGATCAGTCATTGAGTTAGCCTCCTTAATGACACGGTATACTCTTATTGCAGAAAATGAAGGCAAGGATGGATGTTTCAGCCTGTCTCTAGCTGAAGCAGAAATTACAAAGCAGAGCACAAATTACGGGGTGAATTTCTATGGCCTGTGTTATGCTGAAGATTGGGTTAGACAGTGATGGTATTAGTTTCTTCTGGCCTTTAAAAAACGCCTCTATGAAAATACAATCAGAGCTTATGGGCCATTGAATCCGTGTGCTCAGAAATTATTTTTTTAGCAGTATAAATGACATTATCTGCAAGAACAAATAAGCTGCACCTGCTGGAGTCAGCAGTAGAGTCCAAAAATGGAAAAAGTAAGAGGAGAGAATCCCAACCTGCTTAACTGCCTCACAAATCAAACATATAGGCAATAACTCCTGTTTAGGGGAAATTCAAATGAGAAACATGATTACTGCTCTCTGCAGGGAAAGACAGTACTTTGACGAAAGAGAGTGCTGTTTTTTTTTCCAAGTTATCTAAATGCCAGGACCTGACTTGCCAGAACTGCTTTGGGAAGGTCAAAGCTTTCTCACAGCAGAGTTCGCGCATGCTAGGGCAGGTGGAGTCGCCAAGGAGGACCTGAGCTGGTGCAACCTCTCTCACAGGATGGCTATGTCCTTTCATGTGCTCTGGGCAAAGCTGACCAAAATACAGGGCTGTTCGTGGGTCATTTCATGGAAATTAAAATATATATGTTTAGAATTGTTTTCTCAAAAATAAAAAAGTTTCTTTCCAGGGAAGACAACTTTAGATTTTATAAATGGGGCAGCTGATGAAATGTTTATGTATCACCAATACCTAAGTGAAAGGTTTGTTTCTGTGTCTACATGCATTCAACTCCTACAATGTCCCGCACGAAGTATCTTCCCCCAAAATATTCTTTCACTAGGAGAAAAAACAACTTTTGCAATTGAAACCTTTCCAGTGTGTTTTGGGGAAAAAAACCTCTGCCTTATCTTCCAGGTGGCTCTGCCTGTACATCTCATAGGGAACGAGGCTTTGATAACTGTGGAAGTCTCGGACACGTTTAGGTAAACCTCACATTCCAGCATGGCCACAAGGCTGTGCCCTAGGTGCACATGCCCAGTGTTTCAGCTCCTCAAGTCCACAGAAGAAGTTTCTTATGTTTAAAGTGAAGGGAGCCTCATGCTCACCACCTCCCTTGAGGTTTTGCTCAACGTGAATATAATGATAAGACTTGCATATAACTGGTACACAGGCAGATCCAGACACTGGAGTAACACTGGGGACAACATTGTGTTGAGGGGAATGGGCTTCATAGAAAGGATCTCGAAGGGTTAACAGTGGTTCCATGTATCAAAACTACTCAATATAAGATATAAAATATTTGGATGCTTGGGTTGGTTTGGTTTTGGCCATTCTCTGCTTGTTTCAGAGTCCGTCTGCATCTGTTCAATGCATCCCTGTGCATAAGGTCCCACCATGATGGAAATCCAAATGCTGCACATGCAATAATATGTCTGCAGCTGCGGCTGGAAGCAGGTGCTGTACAGCTTGCGTGTATGCACCAGCTCGCGGACCATTTTGCTCCGACTCATGTCTTTTTCTTTTCATTCTGAGCCCCAGTGATACTTTCCTCCCTCTGGAGAGAGAAAATTTTGTATAGTTGGCAGCAGACACATGTAAATAAGCTTACCCAGTGGGCAGGAGAATCTCTCCTTGTGGCTGGGCTCAGCCTGAGCCAGGAAGGGATCTGCCCCTGCAGAAATCCCTGAGTCTGGTCTGGCCTCGCCTCGCCATTGGAGCCAGAAAGCGACTGGAAGAGACTGCCGTGCTCAGATTAAAAAGTACAGTGGCTATTCCTGCATCTCAATTTCCTAATTGATGGGGCTGTTCCAACCAAACAACATGAGCAGAGGTGGAGCGGCAGTGGCTGGGAGGCGGGAGTGGGAGGTTAAAAAGTGATAGATGGCTGCAGCGCATGAGGGACCAGGTTAAACTCCCCCAGTGTGGAGTATGATGCAGGGGTTGAGGCTATTTAGATATTTTTCGTATTATTATTAGAGAGATTAAGTGGAATTTAATTGCTGCTTTAGCCTTTAGCTGCCCTCAGAGCTGCAGAGCAGACACAGCCAGAGCTGACTGCAAAGCCAGTGAACTCCAGCCTCTCACCTTCCCTGTCCCCTCTAAAGCAAACAAACAAACACTCAGTTAAATAACTGCAGACATCCTGCCTGTGACGGACAGTGCTGGGAAACATCACCCAATAGAGAGAAAAGCCAGCAAAGGAAGAAAGCTGAAAAAGTCAATCCACTAGAAAGAATAAACTCCTCCCAGGCGGGAGGATGCAAAATGAAACTGGACCCTAAGTTCCTTGTTCATCATCTGCCAGGCACTGATGAGCATGGCAAGCTGGCAGGAATTCCTCCTGCTCTGATTACCCATGTGATGAAGGCTTTCTTGCACTTTTCTGTGGAGCTTCTGGTAACATCTGAACTACTGAATTAGTGTCAAGGAACAATCCTGGGCAAAGGGACTCAAATATATACCCCGTGTTAGATTTAGATTAGTCCCCCACCTGGTTGTAGACCAGTCCCAACGGTGCTTTCTCAAAGAAATCCCTAGTGCAGTTCAGGGAGCAACTTCCACCTTGCTGCAGAGGGTAAGAGGGTAAGATCCTGTACAGATCTGGGCTGTTTCTTGTCATCTGCTCTCAGTGCCGTCGCTCCATGTCGGTGCCATTGCCCCATCTGTGAAATGGAGAAGTGTCATGTTCCTCTACAACCTCCCATGAGATCTAGCCACGTGAAGTGTTACATGAGCATTGCTGTTCTTGTTCAGGCACAGAAGAGGTTGGAAGCCTGTTAGTTCCCTGCTCCTAGGGCTTGAACCATCTGAAAGCACAGCCAAAAAAAGCTCTCCTAACAAAATAAATGCATACAAACTTCTTTGCTCTCTGTTCTGAGGGAATTTAGCAGATTTTATCCTTGTAGAATATTTGAGGCTCCACCTGCAGCACTTGGGTAAATCTCCTGCATACTCTGCTGGATCTGGAATACATGGGGAGATGCTGTACTACAACCTATAGGTTAACATATAGGTTAGCCTGGGTTCTTCCCATGGTGTGGGGGAAAAACCTCAGGGTGCCTGTGGGCGTGAGCTGCCCAGTTAATGTGTTGGGGCGAGATCTCTGACTATGCTTTTTCACTAGCGTTTGGGTACAGCACGCTATGTTTTCTGAGACCTAGAAACAAAATGGCTCCTGAGGCCTAGGCCAGATCTGTGTAAGTAAAGCCTGAAGTGTCCAAGGTTTGTCCTTGGCTGCATTTGTAAAGTTTCTGCAATTATAACCTTTCTACCACTCAAATATGTCAGTTATAAATGTCCATTCAACCAGAGTTTTACAGAATAACTTGATTATCAAAGTTATTATTTTTATCCCCAACTTTGCCTTCATGAAATCAATTTCAAGGCCAGTAGGAGCTGATGAAAAATGTCAACTGCCATTATGCCCCTCTGGGCTTATTTTCGTGCTGAGACTTGCATGCTGTAATATTATTCAAGGAAACCCCCCAAAGGTACAGAAAAAAAAGATGCATTTAAACGTGTGGGGAAATGTAGGAGCGTTGTGCTATAACAGGCTTAGAACCAGGCAGTGCAAGAGGCCAGGTACCTGCAGTATCCCACCAATCCCAGTTTGCTTAAGCCTCTTCCAAACTTCAGGTCTGTCTTACGGCATTGCCTCAGACACAGCATGAGGGGAAGCGCCTCTTGTCCGAGCTGTGCTTGTCCTCTCCTCCTAGGAGAGCTCACACCTTTCTCTCTTCCCCTAAGAAATAGAGCCTGCAAACCAAGCTACACCCCTGGGGATATGTGTCTGTCCCCCTGGCTCCCAGCATGCACCAGACACCTTGTTCCTCATCTAAAGACGTACAGCCCACACCCCACACTCACACAGCCTTTGACAGGTTTGCAGTTTTGCAACTAAGAGCAAAATAATTCTCCTGCTGATGTCTAACACAGACTAACTTCCAGGGAAGTCCCTCTCTCAGAGCTGTGCTGGGCATTGGGGGCTGGCAAGCAGCAGTAAATCTTGCTTGATTTAATTGAGCTGGTAGCTCTTATTCCGTTCCCAGCAGGGCGCTGCTATGCTGAATCAGAAGAGTTTTCTGCAATTACGTGTTAGCTCAGGATAGCATCTGAGGGAGGGTCTCCATCTTTTAGCACTGTCCCAGCACTGAGTTTGCAAATCAAATAGCTTTCAGTATCACAGAAATGGCTCAGGGTAATAAATGTTTATACTCTGCCTCTCTCCGGACCAAGTCTGAGTTGGCCAAACTTTGCCAAGCGTTAATGGAGCTGGAGAGGGTTAAAAGCCAAGGAATGACTGTGCAGAGAATCACTCACTGCCCTCTGTTCCAGGAGCGATTCCAGTGCTCACCAGAGTGCCTCCTGAATAAAGCACTGTAATTGGGCTGGAGCCAAGTGTGTATCCGTTTGCACATATGTTGGCTGCCTCATTGTTAGGATAAAGGAGCAAAACATCTTCTCCATACAGGCAGTTCTAACAGACTGCCTTTCAGTTTCTTAAAGCCCTCCCTGTAAAAATATATTATGCTCATTACCACTTTTGAGTCCACTCCAGATCCACTCTGTTAATATTAGCTATAAATACGCTCCAACAGATAATCTCAAAGTAACAGCCATCATAAGAGGAAGTAAATAAATGAAGGCTGGTGGTTCAGGCACACTTCAAAGAAATTCTGTCTCGCATCCCCCAAGTGATTCTGCTGAGGGCTTTCATCACCAGGAAATACCTGGAAATTGCTGATTGTTCCCTAGGGAGCAATGGAGAAATGACATTGAGCTATGAGCAGCCAATAAAGCATTGCATGACTGAAACATATTACTGGCCACAGGCCTTGGAAGGTGGGTCTGGGATCTGCATAAACAGAGAAAAGAACTTAAGACCTTTCTTTCTGCTGGTTGCATCTCTTCTACCTTATCTCAGCAGTTAACCTTTAGCTTGGTCACCTCTGTTTTGCTTGGAGTGATTTCATCCCTTTCTGAGATAGGTCTTTCCAGAAGGTGAATTATCACACCAATCTTCCTCCAGGAAGGAGTCTAGAGAGTTAGCAGGATGCCTGATTGTTTAGATGGCTCAAAGGGGGGTGTGATGTCTTTAGCACTGAAGCTGTAAAAATAGGACAAGAAAATATGAAGAACCTAGTGCTCTGGGCCCAGAGTGCAGTGGGGTGCCTAGCCATACACACGTGTTGGGTCTACCAAGGATCTCCCTCTTCTGATAAGGACCTTTGACAGTGGAAATAGTTTAGGCTACAGCTGTCACTATGAAGCCTGTAGAGCCCCTGAACTTGGTCTGTTCTGAGGGAATGGAGGAGCAACAGCTTTGCTAGAAAGGGACAGTGGTGGCAGGTGGAAGTGAGGACAGATGTGATGGAGATCTTATCCTGCTGATAAATGGCCTACAGTTGAGGGCAGTAACCCGTGAATCAGATGTTTTCTGTCGCTGCTTCTGGCAAACAATCTTGTCTCCTGGTGAATGGAGCAACACATTTGTTCTGCACTCCCACATCATGGGATTAAGAAAGCTCAGAGAGAGAAGCTTTATCCAGGGTTTATCAAGAGAAGTCAGTTGTGTTGTGGAATTTATAAGAGCTCTGGATAGATTGAAGTAGTTTTGCCAAGGTAGCAATAATCTTTTTCCAAAAGATATATTAGTGGGCTATTATAAATGCCATAGGTGAGTTGTGGTGCACAAGGTCAAGGGACAATTACTTTCATTTGTCTGAAATATACTCTGAGAGCCTATTAGTACATTGTGTTTAGTGTTATCCTGGCTGAGTTAATTCAGTCCAGCTCTGGCCAAGTGCCACTATATGAACCTCTCTGACATTTTCATTTCCATTTCCAGCAGCCTTTGCTGGCAGCAGACCCTCTGATTCCCTCCCGCTCAAGTTTTAAAAGTTTTGGAAGGATCTCTTTGTGCAAAAAAATTTCATCTTTCACGTCCCAGAGAAACACATTGTGGTAGGAACATCATTGAAAAAACTGATGCAACCAAGTCTAACAGGGATTTGGTTGTTTATTCTGTGTCCTCGTCCAGATGGAGACCAAACCAAGAGGGAAAGAAAACTGAGTTGGTACAGACCTCTACTTCTCTGTATCACCTCCAAAGATTGGTCACCCACAGTTGTAGGAAGAATCCTTGAATGTCTGTGGGAGCTGCTGTAACAGAGGGGAACGCGTCTCTCTTACATGTTGATCGTCAGCCTCCACTCCTGTGTCTCATACTGCTGCAGACTAGGTTCTTCTGAAATCCAACCCTTTCTCTCCAATCATTATTTCACTAGATTTCCCCTCCAAACTATTATGGATGACAAGAGAAGAACACCTATATCAGCTGTTTTTGGCTCCTATCACTGTCATGTCTTTATCTCCTATACAAGCTCTAGTCTTATCCTCATTTTACAGTGGGAACTGAGGCATGGAGTGGAATTTATCTCCATTAACTTTGGGCATTTGTGATGCAGATGTCTCCAGCTGAGAGGGCTGTCTAGACTCTTTATGCTCTATGGAGAGAAGCAAGCATTTCTTGTCTGCTTTGTCTAACCTATTTTTATACATCTCCCTTGCAACGTGATGAATTGTGCCCTGTGAGTGCCTGTTTTTCTCTATTAACTGTAAAGAAAGTCTAGACAACTTGTTCAGATGGAGATGTCAACACTGAAGACATCTACATTTGGACAAAGAGTATCAGTTCGGAGAGTCTAAGGGGTGAGATTCATCTCATCATGCTTCAGGTGTCCTGAATGTGGATGTGAAAAGCTGAGCCGTGGCATCTAGACTTTTTTTCCTCAAGAGAGAGAACTCATTCTCAGACGTCAGAAATCGAGGATGACTAATTTATCCTTTGGCTATAAAAGGAGTCAACATGGCTAGCTCAGATGTCAATACATATTTAGCAGATGACCCAGGGCGGGATTTCTGACTTAACTGAAGTGCCTCACACAGTCACAGAGCAATGTCTGAGCCCAGGTCTATGGTCATGCACCATTTGTCAGCAGCGGGTCCAGCTCTGCTCTGCTAATGATGGTTTACAAAAAACAGGTGACCTAAACCTGATCCCTCTGAACTTGATAACTACATTTCCCTAGACTTTAACAATGGTAAGACCAAATCCACTTTTGACTCTGACATCCCATCACAACAGTTTAGCAGCAAATATATCACTCAAAGCAGACATCCGTAACTGTAGTCTTCTGTAAACTTGCAAAACATATGAAACACAGAAAATTCCATTTGAACTTAAGAAAACAATTCTCCACTGTGAGGGTGGTTAAACACTGGAACAGGTTGCCCAGAGAGGTTGTATAGTCTCTGTCCTTGGAGACATTCAAAATTCAACTGGACATAGTCCTGGGCAACCTGCTCTAGCTGACCCTGCTTGAGCAGGGGGGCTGGACCAGCTGTCTGCAGAGGTCCCTTCCAACCCTACCTATTCTGTGATTCTGAGAAAAGCTTAGAAAGAAACAAACCTCCGAGTACTCCGTGGGGGGAAAACACTGATACAGAGGGAACTGATGTTAGCTGTTACCATAGCAACAATCTCCATCTGGTAGGAATGTGAAGCAGGCAGTCTGACCCCTGGCAAAAATGTCTGAAGGTTTAATGACTTAAATAACCTAATAATTCTAGACTGTTACAAAAGGGGGTAACATGGTAGCCTAGGCTGAACACCACTTGTAATCATAATGAGTAAAATAAACACAGTCTCCTGCTTCACACACTTAGACTTTGGCAAACTAAGTGATCTGAATGTACATGCAAGAGACTGTGTTTGAAAGAAAATGGGCCTGATTTTCCACTTACACCAGATTTATGTTTTTGTAACTCCACAGAGAATTGAGTCAGTATTTCTTGCTAAAAGGAGACAAGGCGGTTTCAGGGACTGGTAATAAAATAATACCAAGCTGTTATACAGCAATTCTAATCCATAGATTTCAAACCCCATTAATATCACAGAAGGGGAGGGTACAATTCCACTTGCATTGCACCTGATAATTTATTTTAAATCATGTTTTTTATTTTCTTGTTCTGTTGTGTGTTTTGGTGTGGCTGAATAATTCTAGATTGATCCCCTGAGGAGTCTGGCTCAGCCCTAAGCTTGTTCCATTGAGAGGCTGTAGGGCTCTTTTGGCTGAAGTCTTATTAAGAAGTAATAGAAAAAAAAAAGGCTGCACAGGGCTGCCTGTTTTAATGGTCCTCAAAAGCCCCAAAGTTTTATGATACATTCTAGAGTGCCATCTGTTGTTTTCCTATCTGCAATTAACTTAAAATCATAGAAAGGTTTAGGTTGGAAGGACACTTTGGAGATCCATCTAGTCTAATCTTCTGCTAAAAGCAGGACTCAAAGTAGGACATACATATATGCAAAAGCTATGTCATAGTCACATTCTTGACAAAGGCAGTTCTACCTGAGCCGAAGAGCTCTGCTCTGGGGCAGACTTCTGTCTTTGGGAGGATTTATTCTGTGGCTTCTTTCTGACTGAAGGAATAGGATAAATTATAGTAGAGATTTTTTTGTTGGGTTGTGCTGGAAGCTCTTACTGCAGTTTGGCCACCAAAAACTGACTTTTAAGTCCATCTTAGTACTCATGCCTCATTTCCTACTGTACCTTGAGGATAGGGATGCTATCATGCCACCTACTTGTCCTATGGTATCAGCCATTTCATGTGGACCAAGTGAAACCTGGCTACTTGGCACCTATTTTAGCTTTATATAACGCCCATCCCTTTGATATTCTTAGTACCTTACCACAATTTTTCCCAGATTTTGGCCTATACCACCATGTCCCGCACCCAGCCTTTGCCTTGGTGGCAGCAGTCATCAGAGAGTTGTATGTCTGTGCTCTGCTGTGACATGAAATATGGATATCAGTTATTCTGTATGAAGATCTGGCCACCCCCTCCTTGGGCATAAGTAAAGCAAGAAATGGGGTCTTGGGGGGCCACTTTGCTGCTCTAGGCAGCTGCCTACTTTGCTAAGCTCAAGTCAGGTACTGCCTTAAAAATGGGCATTTGGGAATCCTACTGCCTAGGCTATCTTACTTGTACATATGAACTCTGGCCTAAAACTCTCATTCTGATTTTCTCCTCTCAAGCTATTTACAGAGTTTTCAATTTTCTGCCATGGACTGGTAGGAAAATTCACAAAGCCTCTTTCACTCATGTAATTCAGAATCTCCAATACAGTTTAAGGTTATCTCTAAATTTTCTGTTAGTATTCATATAAAGGAGAACAATCAGATATAAGCCACATATCTTGAAGACCCTGTAATATGAAAAACTCTTTTAAGAGGGGTTTTGGTTATTTTTTTTAAAAGACTCAATTTCTGTACAGAATTCATATTTATATAAGAATCAGAAAATTGAGACTTCTTTGCAGCAAGCAAATAGATGACTGTGCGGGGATGGATATATAGCTAGCTGTAAACTGAAAAGACATGACCTAACTAAAAGCCTGGCTACTTTTCTTGCCTGATCCATAAAGAAAAGCCTGTTAATTGAAGTGAAAAACTTCTTTGCACCAGTTCTTTTCACTAAATCTATCCTTGGAAGAAGTACTTGGTCAAAGTGATGAAAGATTCCCACATCTGAATAGCCACTATTTCAGTAGTTAGGGCCTGAAGTTGGGATGAGACAGCACCGTGTTCAAAATACTCCGTAGTCCAAGGACTGTATTTTCTCAGTGCTTGTGTTCCAGAGCTAGGGTGTGAAAATGAGCCTCCCATATCCCAGCCGAGAGCTCTGATGCCCAGACTGTTATTTATTCTAGGATGGATTGTTTTTTTTCTATTCTAAATGAAACTTTTCAAAAATTTGTGGTGCAAAAACGAAAACAAATGTTTAAACCTCAAATAGTTTCAGAATTCATCTTTTACAGCCATGCCAGATTCTTGGAGTTCATAATTAATCTTTTCAGTGAGATAGCTGGGTTTCTTACCAGAGACTTGCTTCTTGTTTCCTTTGGTGTTCAGATCTATAAATCTGTCTTCTCTCACACTCTCCATGGATAAATGAGAGGTAGCACAAAGACTCTGCCTTCTGACCAATCTCATGTTGCTTCTGTTGCTGATTGGATCCTGCCTGCCTCAGTTCCTGGTGGATGAGCCTGCATCCCTTGACGTTTGAGGATGTCAGCTCTGTGATGTCCCTCTCCTGAGTTTCTGCAGCCTCATGGCTCTTGCAACCCTGCTCCTGAAGGGCTGTAGGATGTGACTTTCTAAATAAGAAATAGTTTCTCTTCTCAGCTGGAGACGATGTTCAGTCGCTGACTGTCAGTCCATCCTGCCTAGTGAAAGGCAAGCACGCATGTCAAAACAACAAACTACATCAAAAGCAAAGAGATTCTTCTAGATTTGCCATATTACAACACCAGACAAAACATCCTCATGGAACTGGAATGTTGCATGTGTCTCTGAGTTACTAATACCGCTGTGCTCTAACAGGAGTGGAAATACAGCGGACCTAACGAAAATTAAATGCATTAGCCAGGTTCCATGGTTACCCAGCAGCAGAACGGTGCTGATACACTACAGCTATTTCATTCCCAGATGAGGAAGGGATGCTCAGATTGAAAAGAAAGTGGTTTTTTTGTTTGTTTTTTGTTTTTTTTAAAGCAGTTGTATTTCTGTAATGCCAGAGCAAGCACTTCTATTTAACCTGGACAGCCAGTAAGTAGTCCTGGTTATTTTGCACACACTGTGCTTTCAGCAAAATTTGAGCTGCTCCATTGTTTTTTTAATTAGTTTCTCTCTCCTTCTGTTTTGCATTAAACCACATTGCCTTCAGCAGATTATGTTTTACTCTCAGTAGGTAAAAATACTGAAAAGAAATTACTCCAGATGAAACAGAATTTCCAAATTTCTTTGCAGCTGAGCTTCAGAAAATCAGCAATGACCTGTGTCTCGCTGGGCTCAGCTCCTTGCCCTGCTCAGGCTCCACCACTGCCTCAGAAGCGCTATTGCTGCCTTCTCCCCTGTCCCAAAGAGCCAGCACAAGCCTAGCACAGCCTCTTAGCTTGGTCTCTTCTTCTTCACTTTTCATATGCTCACTTTTCATATACCTCAGCTGTTGGAACTGCTACTCAGAAAGCAGATTTGCATACTCTTAAGAAATCAGAGGCAAGTTAGAAACAGAAGCAAAAGCAAGAGTCAGGTTTTGCAAACACAGAGTAGAGGCTGGCTGAAAAACT
Organism: Apteryx rowi; assembly: GCF_003343035.1. Classification (NCBI taxonomy): domain Eukaryota; kingdom Metazoa; phylum Chordata; class Aves; order Apterygiformes; family Apterygidae; genus Apteryx; species Apteryx rowi. The sequence continues at coordinate 1,227,837 of NW_020447797.1, forward strand.
CCACACCCCTCATCAGCACGATGCCACCATCTCTCTGCCACGAACACCAGACACCCTGGGCATCCAAGGAGGAGGAGGAGACAAACAGTGCGTCTTCCTCTTCTCTGTTGGCTTTCTGTAGCCATCTGCTCTCTGCGGTGAACATCCCAGTTTTGCCTCAGAATAACCCAGGGAATGAAAGCACCAGGCTGCGCGGTGAGCATAAGCAGCAGAAAGCTTCCCTTGGGGGAGGCCTTCTCTGCTTCTAGCTAGCGCAGACTCCTTGTTGCCTCGGTTAGTCATCACTGCCCACCCGCTGATGTTCATACGATCCTTCTTGCTTACAGAACCGTTTCTTTCTCTATGGTGAGCCCTGGCAGGGAGTTTCATCCCATTCAGCTGTTAATATTTGATTACGCCTTTAGTGAAGTGAACACTCATTAAGTTAATTTCAGCAACAATATAAACATCAAAGGACTGAATTAGTTGTAATAGCAGAATGTGATGGGCTGCCATCCATGCTTATTTATTGCTTTCTGCCTCTTCCTAGTGTCGCTGCTGTCGAAGACACAGCGTGGCTTTGGGTGAACTTTTAGGTGCTGCATTTCAAACCTGGCTTAAAAGTCCTCTTAGACCAGTTACCCATCCTGCAGAGGACAGCAGCGATTTGCAAGACCTGGTGTGTGTGTGTGATCTAAGTATCTTGGAATATGTGTATGTATATATATAATATACCAATTTCCATTAGAATTATCAAATTATTAACATTTTGTTGGGAAGTTCAGATTCAGAGGGTTTGCAATTGCAATATACTGAAATGTGCACTCTAACCTTTTATTTTCTTCTTGCTGCTGTTTCATTTCAATAAGCTAAAAGGCTTTACTTTGACTTTTGTCAAAATGACTTGCTTTCCATTAAAACCTTAATGTTACTATTGATGATGAATACTGCATAGTCATTGTAAGCATTAACAACATAAGAAGTATCATGATATGTAAATGTTGTCATAAAACTTTCCTATCTAGACAAAGTTAGAAAAGTTATCAGACACAAATTTTCTGAAGTTACCTAAACAAAATGTTTAGGTAGTTTGCAGATATTCCACAGGATATGAGAAATATTGATATTTGTTCCAACTTGGGATGAAAACAAGCGTCAAAATATCAATTATCCCTGCAAATATTATCATTTCTGTCCATCCTTGTTATCCTCCCTTAAATACCAAACCTTTCAGTGTTTTTCCATGTGGCTCTGCACCAGGTTTCCCACTTGTTCATTTTCTCTCAATATCTGGTGCCATCCAAATCTGGGCAACTTACTGGTTTCTCAGATTTCCAATATCTCTTTTGATTTGCGCAGCGGGACATACGAGGAACTCCTTGAAACTGGCAGAACCCAGTTAATTGATTGCCTCATTTAGCTCTTTGAAGACTGAAACAATTGCACAAAGTCTCTAGTTCAAAAACTGATGAGGATTTGGAAGCCAACCAACGGCTTTGCTTGTGTTGGGCATGACATATAAATACAAAAATACAGTTTTATCTCCTGTAAGCATAATTACCTCGTCAGATGAGCGATTATAGCACTCACAGTATTTGCTGTGGAATTAAAGTAGTTACGGGGCTATGTACTATGCTCTGGTAAATCAAATCAACCTTAAAATGACATCATGTATTATAAACTCAAGAGCAAGAACAGGAGGCTGGGACCTTGATTCGCAAAAGATTTCAGTGGAACTGAAGTTCCCAAATGCTTTCCTGGATCATGTCTTTGGTATTCCCTTCTCTCCCCAGATTTCAATTCATTCTCATTTCTTCCGAGTTGGGTGTTGCTTGATCCAAGGTCAGCAGCTGTGCTTGTCACTGGAGAATGGTGAGAAGCACCCTATCTGCACAGCAGTGTGGTGTCCCTTCTTAGTAGGCTTGGTCTGATTAGACTTCAGAGGTGAGGTTTCTGCTCTTTCTGCTGTTGCAGCTGAGACGAGGCATGTGAGCAAAGGCAGACATTCACCAGCAAAGCTTGCACTGATAATGTGCTGGGCTGTTAAAATGAATAACAAAAAGAAATTTAGTCACCCAGGGCTGCCATCCTGGAGATAGATTTATCAGATGAACAAAGGGAGATGTAACTATCCACTACAGCCCTCCTGTCATGCAAGCTATCCCACCACGTCTCTGTGATCCCAGTGAGGTTGCAGCTCTGCGACTAGGCACAAACTTCTAATTCTTCCTGCACATTTCCTATGCTGTGTGCGTTCATGTTCAGACACTTGAGCTGGGTAACTACATTTGCTACCCACCTTTGCACTTGTGTTTGGTCCCAGTCAGACTGGTGTCTGTTGCAGCTGCAAACTCCTCAAATCCAAAATGCAATTAAAGAGTATGTTACAGAGAAGAAAGAAACTTTTCACTCCCCTTGTCTCTGACAATATAAGGAGCCATTTGTGACCACATTCTCCTTGAATGCTTTGTAGCAGACCTTTTCAGACGTTCAAAACGTTGCTAGCCATTCCAGGTAGCTATTATTGCCTTACAGATGAAACTGCTTTCTTTCCCCATCGGTAGGGAATCCATGAGAACCGGCTGAATGGTGGGCTGACAGTGATTAGGGTATGGCTCATGTACTATCAGATTATTTCTATTTTACTTCCACTGACATTGTAAGAAGTCTTTGTAAAATGGTCACGCACTTGTTAGAGTCATATCTCCAGCTCATAGAGCACATGTACAGAACAGCATCTTATAATTACTATCTTTACTGTAGACATGCTTTAAATCTTTTATACTAATATGTGATGACTGTTCCATACTTGGCATCTCAGAAATTATCTACAAATGCCCAGCTAAACAGGAAAACAGTTTTATGAAACAGCATGACACCAGGAAACACACCTTCTGGGTCTTGTTCTTCACTTACTAATTAATCCTCAGTTGCTTGATGCCTCAGTTTACCCATATGAATATTAATGTATTCCTGACAAGGCACTGAAATACTTTGGTGATGGGGCTTTGCATAGCTAGAACTAATACCGGTATTTTTCTTTAGTGTCTTGCTGGCCAAATCCTGCAAAGATGATCAAATCCATGCTGTTTAAAAGTTTTTACTGCAGGAGTTGTTAATCTTTTCATAGTTTTTTTCCGAGCATCTGAGTTACACTGAAATAGCTAGATAAAATACAGAAAAGAAGGTTGCAAAGTTTAATGACAGTGGGTAAGTTAATGCAAGACCAGGTGTAAATGGAAAGTTTGTCAGTCTAATCGACTGAAACAGGAACCGTAAAATGCTCACACGTATTCCTGATTCCTTCTTCCTTCCTCTTTCCTTCCATCAACTATTTAACAGCAGACAGCAGGTAAGAGAGAATGCACTGTTTGTCTCCACTGCTGCTGTAAAACATGCTCCAGGCTGTTGAATGTGCTCTGAAGTGTTAACGCTGAGCTCGCCTTGTTAAATGAATAAGCCCAGCAAACTGGGAAGGGGGAGGATGCCTCCTCCTTGCTTCTCTTGGTCTGGCACTGTTCCCCAGGTGCTGAACAGGGGGGAAGATCAGCCCCTCCTGTTAGTAAGTGTGAGCGACTGCTAAGTCAGAGGGATCTCATCAGCACACCCACGCTGGCACTGGCATTCTGGCTGCACAGGAAAAGCAGTTGTCGCCATGGACACCAAAACAGGGAAGATTAATCAGAAAATATCGATAGGGTAAAATGTCAGTGACTGAAAACTAAACCTGCATGTGATCTTTAGTTAAAGGAGAGTGGTGAATCATCTCTTAGTTGTGATAGATGAAGTGATCTCTGACTGCAGGGAAGCTTTGGCTTTGGGGAAATCTAAGTGGTAATTTGCATCTTTTATTATTATTAATAGCAGTGTTACAGTATTGGATCAGGATCCCACTGTGCTTAGATGCTGGATAAAAACAAAGCAAAGAAGGTGTCAGGTCCTATGAGTTTGCTTTCTGAGTATCAGGCAACCAAGTGGGGATGGAAAGACTGAACTCTTAGATGTCAGTCTGCTGAGCCCTGACACATTCAGCACCAAAGTAAATGCACAAAGGCACATCCACAGATCATCTGAGTGGTGTCAGATTTGGTACTGACCTTGTGGAGAAAAGGGAAGGCGGCTGCTTTAGGTCCTGCCTCATCTAGACCGCGGTGTTAGTACCTGATACAACATACCACTTAGCCCTGCTGTCCACTGGGAGTTAAAACACACTGCAAGATCTTCTGGCCTCTAACTACTGCCATGCGACAGCAGTGATCATTATGGTTTAGGGAAGATACTTAATACAGTCTGTTCTCCTGAAAACTAACAAAGACCTTAAAAGTTAGCCCATTTATCATTCCAGAAGGGAATTTACTCATCAGTTTTCAAATCAGAACCCCCTCAAATCCCAGAGCTAATCAGACACTGATTTACTGCTTGGTTTTGCTATATAATTTGCAAAAATATATCCACAGGCTTGTGTCTATTGGCAGTGCCTTTACATTCGGTATTTCTCTGAATATATCTGATTACATTAGTCAGAGTATTGAAGTAGTTGTCAAATGGAAAGGAAAACTTCAATAGACCCAAGTTCAGTGCTTAGAGGAAATGTAACAGGAGAAAAGGAATGCAAGTAATTCACCAGCTAATGAAATTTTAGCCTGTATGCATGCTAGGCATAAATTGGTACTTTGCAAACACACTTTAATGTGTTTCCACTTCTCTCAGATTATTTAAATGGTCTTAATTTTTAAAGATCATACGTTGTCTGTGTCACATCAAGATCTGTCTCTTTAATGATCAAGCGAAGTGTCCCAGAACTGGTTTCTTCTGGCATGAGATGTGATTGAACGAAGACAGAATCTGAAAGGTTAAAAGGCCTTATCTTGTCATGAGAGACAGGGGAACTCCAAGGGGACACTTCAGGATGAATAAGTCTGCAGGTACTGTCAGACGCTTTCTCAATGTGTCAGATATGAGTGACGGGGAAGGAGCTTATTCTTAAGGTAGCGATTAGATTTTAGTTCATTTCTCTGAGATTTCCTGCTAGAAAATCTCATGAGAACAACCACACAGATTGGATTTCTTTCGTCAAGAACAAGAGCAAGGTGAGCATTTTTGCAGTTCCTCTTCAGAAATATATAGGATGAAAAGGGACCTTCTTGAACTTCAACACACACTCACAAAAATTGTGCCTTGATTGAACTTTTTAGGAAAGTAATTGCCTGTTTTCTGGTTCCAAACGAGCTCTCCTCTCTGTGTGCCCTCACACCCCTCTGATGGAAGGTCATATCCAGCCCTTGCATCTATCTCTGTGCAGAGCTGCCTTGGACAGGGTTTCCACCTTCCAGAAAGCCTAGAGGCCAGGGGATGGTCATGAATTGATGTTAAGAGCTGAGACATTCTCAGAGCCAACAACGCTCACACCATTCTTTCTCTTCCCACACCTTCTCCTTACCTGCCAGCTGGGGTGACCACTGGGATGAGTAGAGTCATGTGTTGTAATGGAGGTGATTTTAAGCCACTTTGCCTTGAAATGGCTAAGAAGCCCTTATGTACTCGCTATGCCAATCTTGCTGTAGAGCACTCTGAAAAGGGGAGAAATGGGAAGAAAGTAAGTTGGCAGGAGAGAGGGAGGGAACATGAGTCACCACAACCATTTATCAAGACCCTGTAAGATAACTTGCCACTTAGAGGCCCAAGGTATGCAGTTTGCCAACCTGACAATGTCACAAGACAGAGCAAACCCAAAGCATTTTATTCTCCCTATTAGGCTGTTTTAATAAGTTGCTGTTGCTCATTATCACATTATGAAGAAAGTGTGGTAGACAGAATAGCTATTTACAGTTAGACAATTGTGCTAGGATTTCAAGTCATCCTTAATGATGTTAGTTCCAATTCTTATGAAGACATTTTGGTAATTTAATCATATTGAAAAAAAGATTTTTTCTCTTTGTTGACATTTTCAGACCTGTTCTTCAGATTTATGATGTATGTATTAAAACAATGGTGGTTGTTTTGTCTGCCAAGCAGATTCTGAAATGACCTTTGAACTGCTTTAAGTTTGTTAAAGTATCATTACTGGATGTTAAGATGATTATTTTTTAGAAGGACTAAAGTGGTGCATAGAGTTAGTTGCTACAATATAATTAATGCAGAATAAATCTGACTGTAATCAGGATGTTCTGATTGCAGTCTAGTGGGATTTCAGCCATGAGCCATGCTTGCATGACTTTGTTGACACCGTTAGAAGTGAGGAATCCAGATGGGAACCAAGGATGTTGGAAGGACTCATGTTTAACTAGGCCTAGAGGAGAGGACTACTCAAACCCATGTTGGTCCAGTGCTGCTCACAGGCAGGGAACAAGCATCTGAAGGGACACTTTAGGGCACAAATTTGTGGATTCTGATTCACTGTTCTTGAATTTACACTCAGGGCCAGAATGAATTTTCCCAATCAGCTTTTCCAACATAAAATTCTAAGTCATTGTCAGCGTCAGAAATTTTGAAAGGTTAGGTAGAAGAAGCCAGAGTATCCTTTATTGCCTTAAAGTCTCCGTATTGTCTTCTCTAGTGAAACTAACATTGAAGAGATTGCTTTGGGATATTCTTCATCCTTGACATCAGTTTTTAACTGCTGCAAAGGAATGAAGGGTCCAAATTATTGGCAAAACTGTTTTGAAAGAGTCCCAGTTTTGACATGAAAAAAGCAACCTAATTAATCAGTGCAGTGACAAGAAAAGATATGGTTGAGTTTTTTTAGAAAAAAAATGTCTGAAGAGAAATCCAGACTGCTTATTCAGGCCTTGTCTTCAATAATTTTGCCTCTCTCATCCTAAAAATGTCAGCAGGTTCTCTAATTCTTAGTTCCCGATGACTTTCAAAGGATGTACCCCCGACAGCCAACACACATTCTGATGAAACACTAACTCTGCTTGCTCATTTACAACAAGTACTCTTGGCAGCTTAATGCATGGACACATGTTTTCTTGATGCATCAAGCAGCAGGGCTTGAAACATAGGAGAAATCTAGATCGTTGGCACAGATTTCTTCCTGATGGATAACACAATGGTATTTGAATAATTTTCAATACAAAATATTTTCTAGCAGAATAACATAATTGTTACACCTAACAGTCATGGCAGGGGCGCCAACTACACAAACATGGCAGAGTTTGGCTCAGCTTAGCATTTTCATTGTCACATATTCAACATGTTCAATTTTTCAACCAAAACCCAGCCAGTGGTGTGATGGAAACGAAGTGGGCAGAAGCTAAGCAGTGCTTCCATTTTTCTGAAATTTAATTTAGAGACAGGTACACCACAACTCCCATCGATAATGTTAAGCAAAATGTTGTATGTGGTGGCTGGGAGTGAAATGTCCTCAGTCTTTCTCAAGGTGGTGATTTAGTGAGTATGGGCTGGTTAAACTCCTCTGGAGGGAGCACCATTACCTGCTGCCTGCCCCATCCAGCTCTGTGTAGTCAACCTTCCCACTGCAAGGATGGCTGAGTTGCACATCAAAGTGTTGCTGAACACCTGTAGTTCACAGCCTCCCCTAGCAACATTGGTTTAATTTAATGGGCTATAAAGTGGTGGTCCAGGAGTAGCTGCCCATGCAGTTCTGCTGTTCCAGAAATGACTGAGAGTGGTGCAAGTAGACAGTGGGGAACTGCAAACATAGACTGAACTGAACTCACCAGTGTTCATGAGCCAGTGTCCTCCCAACCTGCTAACTGAATGCGAATTAGCAAGTTAGCCATTTCCTGTGTTTTTTTCTGAGGTGGCAAGAAAGTCACCAATATCCGTGGCAAATATTGACAATTTATTTCACTACTTTTCTGCTGTCTGAAGAAAGGTGTTTTCCTCAGGGACAGAAAGGATATTTCATGTAAAGCTTTCATCAATGGCTTCAATTCCTCAGTGATTTTTGTTTAGTGTTTGAAAGAGGACTGCAGTGCTGACAGGGAATTCTTTTCATTGTGGCATCAGAGCATAAATGAGATATGACAGAACATCTTCAGGTTGCCTTTGGCATAGTTTTGTGTTAAATGCTGCTTTAAACTGAAGGTTTTCTGCATGACAGTGGCATGACACACCAGGTCTACTCTCCTTTCCTGTGAAGAGAATAGATATTTGTTTTCAGTTTGGGTTGAATTCCCCTCTAGGTGTCTTCTGCCCCATTTTATGTTGAAGTGCTGAGCTTTAGTAAATAGGATTTAGATGATTAGGATCCCTAGGTAGCACGTGCACATTTGAAGCACCTCTGAGGGCCACTAAGGATGAGCAAGAGCTTATTTGTTCTAATGAGGTCCTTAGGCTATAGCCTATGAATGCATAGATTTGATATCAGTGCTCAGATGTGTACTCACGCTCCTGGACCAAGGGCCACATATGAGATGAATCCCCGTTGTAGTGCCCTCCCAGGCATTTGAAGCTTACTGGTTGTGGCTGGGCCATGTTGGGGAGGTTAATCTCCTGGCCAGTTAGTCACGTTTGACCAGTAGGGGAACTATCTGGGGTACCTACACCAGAGAGTACTGATATGTAGGCCATGTGAACTGTTGCTGAAACATGACATGGAAAAGCTTTGCATGACAGGATAGATGTATCCTTAGGACATGTCTGTCCGATGCAGAGCTGAAGTGTGCAGGGATACCTGAGCCGGCTCTGCTGGCTTTGCCGAGGAACCAGGTGTAGTTTGCATCAGCCTGGCCTTAGTGGCTCAGGCAAAGTGGCCACACAAGACAAAAACTATACTCTCTGTCTGTCAGTGAGGGTGTATTTTCAGGAGGAAACAGAGTGAAATATGCTTTGCATTTAAAAATAAGTTAAAAAACACTTTCAAAACAAACATTATTGCTCTGAGTTTGTCATGTCACTCATGCAAGCCATGAGTTCAAAGAAACTCTCATGACATCCTCTGCTGCTTAGGGAAACCACAGAAGACCATGGGGGATTTATTCCAGGCAGAGAATTTAGCCTTTGGGAAAAAAGGGGTTATTGGCCCTCCAAACCACACTCTTACAAGGCAATGCATGACAGTACTGAAAACTCTCAGTAATGCTATTAATTTTCATGCTTGCTAACCTGACATCTATATTTTTTCATGTGTAGTCACTGTGAAATGTATTAGCTGTACAAAAACTACATCATTTAAACAAAGCTTCTGGAGTATAATGCCTTCATTTAAAACCAAAGACGAGCACTGAGGCCACAGCTAGGAGAAAAATCTCAAACTTCATTGTAATTAACAAAGAAAATTACTTTCTTGTAATGAAGAAGGTTTTTTTTTAAAGTCTTTGGTTCTAACCATGATTAGGCAGCTGTACTTACACATCTTTTGCAACATACTGAATTGAATTTAAAACTTGAATTTAAAACTAAAGCAGAAAACTTTTTTGAATACTTATGTACAAAAATTTGTGAAATCCTTTCCCCAAATAATGACAGAATTAATTTTAATTATCCAGTTGTGACTTTTGATGTGCAACAGACCATAAAGTAAGGCTGAAAATCAAAATTTGTAAGAAAATAAACTGAATTTCTTTGTGCAGGAGATAGCTTACTTACCATAGTTCTTTGTGCTGATGATGCCTTCACCACATGCCCTGGGAACTGCATCTTGTGCCAGCTCCTCTCTCTCTATAATATTTTCATCACGTATCACCTAAATGGCCCTTTCCTTATTTTCCTAGGATTGCTCTCTGCTAGGTGCTGACTCTGCAGGCAGATTTGTTAATTGTAATTCAAATTATTCATTACAGTTCAGTTAAAGCAACAAATTAATCCATTAGAATGTGAAAGATCAAAGCATCTCATCCCTTGTTCGATCTTTGAGGGAAAGATGCAATTTAGGTGTCTTTCAGAGCATGAGTAAAAGGTAGTAGAAGCAGCTTATTGAAAACCGGAATTTTTCTCCCACAGGAAGCACCAATATTTTGTCACTTGTTTTTACCCAGGAGAAGGATGAAAATGGAAGATGTCAAAAGACTTGCATAAAAAACCCACCTTGTTGGCACTCCCATGCAGAAAACTTTACTTCCTAGTCAGTTTAATTGTTTATCAGTGTTGCCTTCTAGAATTGATAGTCTGCACCTTATTCCCTCTTCCTTCTGCCTAGAACTGGTTATCTTCTTGGGACTGATGCATCAGTCCTGGTACTGCTGTTGTGCCCTGTGCCTGGAAACAAAAGCACATGGCACCCATGCTGGAATTCATGTGAGGTATCTGACAGACTCAGGGGCTGCCCAAGTGCCCTGTGTCTAAACGTTTCACTTCAACTTTCCCAACCAAAAATGAAAAATTCAACATTTTCCTGTAAATATGTTGAAGCATTGAAAACAGAGCAAAGCCACATTTTTTGGCAGCCTATTTTCTCTTGCAAAGCAAATGCATCTTGACAGACAATCCCCATCCACTTTTAAGTACTGGGCTGAAAGCTCTGGAAACCCCCTCTGTTTTTAAGCAGAACATTAATGGACATAGGAGAGGAAAGAATTCCCCCATATCACCCCAGACTCTTCACTGGAGAGAGCCTCCTTATACTCTGGCCATAACAAGAGTCTCAGGTGGCTCTCAGTAGGGCTGTAGATGCCTGTATTGTAGACATCAACATGTAGTAAGATGGATTTGTCCCCAATCTTTCTTGTCAGGCATGCTCAGGAGAGGATACTGGGTAACATCGCTGGGGTGGTAAAGTGGGAAAGAGCATGTAGTGGTTGACAGCTTGTGTTAAGACTTATGTACAGCAATCCTTTGACCTTCTATAAAAGGGATGTATTACTGGACCTAAATAATGCAGGAAGAAACTTGTTTATCCTTGAGACCTCAATGAATGGGCACAGGGATCTCTCCAGTAACTGCTAGTCTTATGTGCACAGGTAGTTGTACCAGTAAGTGCCACCAGCAAGGGGTGGCAGGGAGTACCAAGTTGCTGGGGACAGGCCCATGTTGATTAGATCCTTCCGGCAGCCCAGAGAAATGCTGTTACACTGGAGTGAAACAAGCCAGGCAGCAGCGCGAGCCATGTTAGCATGGGCAACTGAAGGTCACAGCTCCAGTAACTGTTGATGTCTACTTGTGTGTGAGAAGTAGGAGGGCAGGTAGGAAGTAGCCTTTGATAATATATTAATCTAGTTTGTGGCAAGGTTGATGGTTTAACACTGAATGTGACTATAATCTGTCTATGGCCCAGCAGCTGGTTTGCTCTTTGCCTCCAAGCTGACTGCATCTGGCCTCAGAAAACCTTCTGAAAGGCAAAAAGCATTTCCTGGAGGACCTGAGAGTTGATAAGAGTTCGAGAGAGATACTTATTCCTTCTGTTAGCTTTCACTCACTTTAATAAAGGTATAAAAATATTGTGGCTCTCAATAATACAAGGGACTAATGAAACATGCACGTGAAAATATCTTTCCTTTGGGGATAAGGCCAAGATACTGGGGGTTGAGGAGTGGCAGTAAGGACACTGCATCCTTGTGATTCTACCTGTCATCTGTCACCCTCACAACTACAGTCTGCTCCAAGCTTGAATTGTTCAGCAGCCTGTCTACAGATGCTAGGCTTTCTGGGATAGGTTGCCTGATGCCTTTTAGCCAGGGAGTGTGGCAGAGGCACAGAAGAGAAGAGGTTGCCTACTTCTTTGCTCTGGAAAAGCCCGCACTTCAAATGCCATAAGGGAATGTACATCTCTGCTTGGCTGACTCATCTGTCATCCCAGCAAAATGTCTTGACAGCTTGCTGCTAACACCTCTTTGCAGACATGGTCACTAGATCAAGGCACAGTGGGTATACATTTAACATGGGGAACTCCCAATTCGGTTGCTTGCTTTTCCCAGCAGAGCCTCTCTGAAGAGGTACTGTGAATTTGTTTTCTTGCCCCTCTGGGTTTACTTGGAAGTTATCTTCTCCCGGGAAAGAAAATGGGAATAATGGAAATAATGAACACACTGATGAGGCAGGCAAACCTGCACCTTGGATGATTCAGGGTGATGACAGAATTTGACAGGGGAAGAGAGAAAGAACATGAGCTATGGGCCAGATACTTATCCCAGTTGCACCAGTGCAAATCTACAGTTGTTCTTTAGGTGTCAAAGGATGTATAATACACTTCTCAGAAAGCAAGTGAGACTGAAAGCTGCAGCTCTACCAGTGGCTTGGTGCTGAGAGCACGCAGCCTGTGAGCAATACTGCTTGCAAGCGAGAGAGCAGCAGAGAAGTGCTAGCTCTCTGCGCCTTAGCAGGGCTTAGAGGTGAGCGGGGATCCTCACCACCGCACAGGATTGTAACTGGCAGAAAGCAAAGGTGACATTATCCCCTTGGCACCTTTCAAAACGTGGATGAGGCCTGCTGAAGTGCATTACCTCTAATAAACCAAACATAACTGCGTGCTAACTGGGTTTGTCAAGCCAGACTCTTGATTAGTCTGTGTGTGACATATTGATCATATAATTTCATTAGCCAACTAAACAGCTGGGGAGGGGAGAAAGATTAATAAGGTACTGCTTTTTTCTGCCCAAGGGAATGATGATACCATGATAAACCCCATCTCTAAGAGATGCTAATTACAGTGCTGCCTCTGGAGAAGGCTACTGCAGTGGCTTGGCCAGCTTTGTCAGGTGCTTCAAATTAGTCTCTTCTTCCTGGCCTTGTCTATCACGCCAGTCTTTATCAGATATTTAGTCAGTTCTCCTGCCAAGTGAGAGGTGTAGCTCACACTGTCCAGTTTTCATATCATCAAGGGCTGCTGGACTGGGAATTGCTGGAGCTAATTTATCTCAATTTTAACTCAGCAGATTGACTTTTCAAAGAATAACCATGGTCTGAGAAGCACCAGCTTCCCTGCAGGCCCTTTAGCTCTTGCTGTTTTAACATGGGATTTAAGAGAATTTCATTTAACTCATGTACTTAGGCTCACTCTGCTTTCAGTGTGGGGCAGGTGCTGGAATCTTCCTGTGTCTGTTTGTATGCCCTAGTGTGTGTATCTGTGAGCAAGCATGTTCATGCGTGACGAATACAGAATTTCTGCAGTTAGAAAAGGGAGGCACAGAGGGATGATGTACCTCTGAAAAAAACCTAGAAGAGCAAAAAAAGCAATTAGGAATCTGTAATTTTATCATATCCTGGATGGAGTTTGGCTTATCCAGAGGGAGTAATTTGTGGTGCTGGTGGAGAACATTTAAAGGGGATTTGTGGCCTTCCATCTTTTGTGGCTCTCCCAGGATCTCTGCTCGGATTTCAAACTTTCTCCAAAAGACTTGGCACCAACCAACAGAAATTCTTCTGCTTGAGAAGAAATGACTTGAGGGAGAAAAGAGCAGCCTTGAAAAACCACCTCCTCTTCTTAGAACTGTCATGAGAAGAACCCCTTCTGAGATGGCCACAGAATTACCAGGTGTCTTCTGGGATACTGGAGGCACAGTGCAGCATCCTAGCCATCTACTACCTGCATACAGGAGATAGGCAGCACAAACCTGAGAACCTAGAGCAGTCATGAGAGCTAGGCTGAAAGACTGGGTAAATCAAGAGACAAGCCTAGCTCTGGGATGTCAGTTGGGGGTGCTACCAGAAGCTACCCTTGTTCTCACATGCTTGGCAGCAGGCAATGCTCCCTTCAGCACTTCAAAAGCATCCTCTGACGTATCCATATAAAGCACAGTAGAGCAATCTGCCACTTGCTGCAGCTTTATCCTTCCCATTTGCTCTAGAAGGGCAGCAGTGCCACACCTGAGGTGTGCACTTAGTCATTTTGCACCATAACAATCTAAAGTAGGGCTCCAGGATCGTAGCCCCACCCATCAATGTGTTGGAAGATGGGACCTTACAAGCTAGAAATGGGCAGGAAGGGCAAGGCAAGATGAGTACCTGAGGCTGGGGCAAAGGTGTCTGAAGCCTACTGGTTGCTGTTGCCAGTGGATGCTACAGGGCCATGGTGGCATGAGGGGGAGATACATCCTTTCTAGTGTAACTGCGGGCAGTAGTGTAGGGTGGGATGTGGGAGGCCTGGGACTGACGAGTCTCACCCCAGCTCTGAATAGATGGTGTGGTTTGATGGTTATGATATTCATAATTCCTTCAGGTCTGCATCCTTGAATACCTGGGGTGTACAGCTTCTCTGATCTCTTCTTTGATGTGCGCAGTAGGGTAAGAGCTCACTGCTGCTCCTAAGGCACAAGGTGCTCAGATGTGCAGGTGGTGCTGGCTGTAGGAGAACACCACTTTCATCCTTGTCGTGGAGAAGCAACTTGTGCAAGGCTATGTTAGCGGCACTTGTGTGAGCCCCCTGTGTTCACTTGGGGGAATACAACTCAGGAAGCACGTAACACTTTCATGTATACACCCTGATAATCTTCAGGGACCTTTCTCATATGACATTCAGAAGCACCTCATTTGGCATGCCCTTAACAAGAATTAATTTGCTTTGCAGCACTCTTTCACCAAAGCTTCAATAAATATCATTTTGATCTGTTTTTCTGGTGGAAATGTAGTGCCCATCTAAGGGAGAAATCTTGCCGCAATGCAATTAGTAGAAAATTGCACATGCAATAAGTGTATAATTGATTTTTTTATTAATATACTTTGCTTGCATTCTTAATTTATTTGCACAAAATGTTTAGCTACATTTTTCTCTGCAAGAACTAGAGCAATGTTGTTCAGAGGCAGTTATTGTCACACTTCTACCAGGAAAACTTAAAAAGTAAAATTTTGCAACTGTCTAATTAACTTTCTTTTGCTCTGTAGTTAAAAGGTAGTTAAACCCCTAAGCATTCATTCAACTTTAATGAGGACTGGAAAGTAATTGCATATGTATTTCTGTATAATTATGACTTAATTGCATTACCAGTAGATTTACCTTTTGCTTATTTAGCCAAGCTCAGAAAATAACGTATGAAGAACGAGTTGATGTTTGTTTGGACTGTGTCTAAGAACAACATGGTTAGGAACAAAGTACTCTTACACATGAGACCATATAAGTAATAGATTTTTTTGAGAGAGTTAGCAGACTCTTCCTAAAGGCCAATTTTAAGTGCTTGTTATAAACTGTGGAGATGTTAAAACTCTTCAAAGATAAGCACAAATTCAAGACAGAAATATTTCTAGCATCCGTTTTTCTGTTTTTAAAGATCTCAGCCAGCTTTGCAGAAGGATCTTGACACTCATGAATGTGGTTCCTGCTGTGCAAGGTGCTACACAAACCAAGCCCAAGACTGCAGTTCTTCTGCTAATGAGGAGGAAGTTGGGGTGGGGCTATGATTAAGATGGTCAGTGTCTGCTGGCTGCAATGGGCTTTCCCTGCAAGGGTGGGAATTTGGCCCATAAGCTCTGGTGGTTAGAGCTGGGCTCACAGAAGAGGTTATTGGCCCTGTTTATCCAGCCTGCTGCCTTATGTGTTACGCCCCAGTAGAAAATGAGGCAGAACAAAGAGGGAGGTTAACTCCATGCTGATGGGGTTTCATGGCTGCTCTGGTAGTAACCCCCCAAATCAGCCTGGGGGGATCAGCAGTGCTTGTGAGTCACCCTCCCGAGGTGCCAGGGCTCAGCCTGCACGCAGTGACTGTGGAGGGTCACTCATGGCACTGATCATGTTATTTTAAGACAATACTGTCACTAGAAATGGAAGTCTGTTCCTTTCGTTCCAAGCCACTTGTTCCCAGATCCAAGTCATCCCCTGTCCATGTGAGCCCTGGCTCACAATGGGACAGATGTCTCCATTTTGAATCACAAAGTTAATTGTTTCCCCTCTATCTCCCAGCAGATTCTTGGCCTACAGACTTCACGGAGCATGCCAAAGACTCATCTGCACTTCTGTGTGTTTCTACTATTCATTGACACACAACAGTGACCAAATGATTTTATCAAAAAGGAAGAGGAAGGCAGGATTTTCAAAAGAAAATGGTCAAAGTGCTATGAATTCAGAAATAAAGGCTTTGCAAATGGTTGTTCAAATTGTCCATTTGATTTTCTTGGGTTGTATCTCTTAAATTCTTTCAGGGAGCCTTTCAGGGAGAATCTGTATCTTTGCACTGTTTCTCTCTGTCAGTCTCTCCGTATGCACTGGTTTTGCATGCCAGACTGCTATGGTAAACTTCTCTAAGTGGAGAATTTACTCAGTTCCTTCTTTGGGGCAAGGTGTTCTGCTTTACTGCATTTGCACAGTGGTTGGAGCTCTCAGAGGCAGGGACTAGTGAAGATTAGCAAGGACTAAAACCAAATGGACTCAGGGATAACATTGTCCGTAATCAGGGAAACCTGGTGACTAGTGCCCCAGTCTAAAACTGTTCCTTAAACTGTAAGAAAATGACAGAAGACTGTGCTGAAGTATCAGAAATTGTCTTATGCAATGCTTTTGCCTTGGGTAAGAAAGAAGATCCAACTTCACCTGTCAGCTTCCTTCTCATCTCTACCATAGCCCTGCTCTGCTAGAGATCAAATTGTCACCTGCAGGCTTGAAGTCTTACCTATCCTCAGTCAATTAAAGTAAGTGACCAAATATACCCAGCTGCCCCAGCACAGATGCCCCCTGTCCCCAGGTCAATTTGACTGTATTCATTAACTCTCTGCTGACTACAACATGGAGCAGATTTATACCATCAGAGAAGAGATCTACATTTGGTCAAATGCATGACAAAACCCATTGGCTAGATCTCCATTGACTACAGAAAGCCTTGGGGAACTAGCCCAGATGTAGAAACCTATGTAGGTTGAATCTGATCCTCTGCACAGTCAAGAGAAGGCAACAGGCAGCTCCAGAAGAAAATTCATCCCACCTGTCTTAGAAAATACATCCTGCTGACTGAAGGTGCCTATTTCCTTCTCCCACAAAACCTATAAATAAAGGAGAAAGGGGTGGGGGAGGGGGAGCTGTGCAGATTTTCTTTAGAGAATAAATGTAAAATTCTATTTGCTTTCCCGTTGTCAATCCTTCTTAGCACATTTGTGTGATATTTTCTTACTTTCTTTGCAATACAAAGTTACAAATACTCTTGTAAGTGCAAGCTGAGATTCTCACACAGTTCCATGATTCCAAGAGCTGTGGCTGAAAAAAGCCCTCTAAACACCATAATTCTTATTTAAAAAATTGAAGAGTGCTAGAGACATCAACGCAACACAACTGAAATTTGAATACTGATTTGCAAAGTATTTATAGAGTGAAAAAAGGAAAGAAATGAGAAAATAAAGCTGAATTTCAAATCCTTTTAAAGAAAGGTTCAATCTGCTCATTGGTTTACTCCGGAGGATAATGAGGAAATAAGCTGAATTTGATAAAGAAATTCTCTATAACTAATCATAACTTGGCTCTTAGAAGGTGAAATTCATCAGCGTGCTGAGAGCCAGCACAAGGCCGATGTATCACAGAGCGTTTGCATTGGGGGGTGTTAGTGGACACACCACTCTTCAGACAGACCTGCAGAAGAGATGAATTTCACTTACTGAACAAACAACTCCTGGCATCCTCTCTACTCATTTGTGAAACTTAACAATTTTTTCCGATTATAATTATCAGCCCCCTATTTTTGTTGATAATGGATACTGAAGTGTGACAGTGGTTATCAGCCCAGCTGAATAGCTGTTCACTCCCAGCTCTCTATAAATATAGAATTTCTGAAATAATCTCTAGCAATGTTGGTTAAAAATTCAAGGGCAGATGAATAATGAATATCAATGGACACTCCTGTATTAAAATTTTATACTAGCAAAGGAAAATGGAAACAAGATGTTTTCCAGGATTCTGCAGAACAATTAGTAAGCACTATTATTTCTCTCTAGAACAGGCTTCCAACACTGAGGTCTTCAGGGATTTTACTGAGCACTGTTAAAAACATGCAGCTGAGAACAGACATATTTGTAGATAAAGGTGCAGAGTGCTTGAGTCAAAGCCATCTTTTTTCTATGAAGTTCCTAACTTTGGAAAGTGGAATGAGTCAGTTTTTAGAGAATTACAGATTTTAAAGCTAGAAAAGAACATCAGAGGAATTCCTGAATAACACAGGACAGCAAATGCCATTCCATTGCTTCTTTTCTAGGCCAAAGAGCTTTCAGAGAGACATTTAATCTTGATTTCAAGAATTCATATAGTAACAGGCTGTCAGGCAAGAGGGACTGGCTGATACTGACTCTGAAAATCAGTGCTCTATTTTTAACAGGAGTTAATTCAAGGAATTCCTCTGGGCTGTTTTGAACAATCTCATCTGGTGTGTGGGGCCATAGGCATTTTCCCATGGCAGTGTGAATCCCCATACAAGAAATGTAAGCGTATTTGACAATAGGCTTGCTGTCCTTAACAAATTTCTGAGGCTCTCCTTGGAGATCTGTAGATGCAGGTTCACAGGAGTCCCTTGGAAGCCTGGACATCTTTACAAACAAAGCCTTAAGCAAACGCATAGCTAAGGGGCATTCTGCCCATCCCAGGCAGTGAAAGGGAATGAGTCAAATTTGGGGATTAAACATTGTAAAATGCCAGTAGAGAAGCAGTCACTCCAGCTTATTATGCAAAAGCACAAGTTAAGATTATGACAGGAGACAGCTTAATTTCCTTTTCAGTTTCTCTCTGCTGCCTGGCAGAGCAGTGGGAAAGTCAGGTATTTCAGTGGCACACCTCACTTGGAAAGTTGCATTGTTCCATTTGTTGTCTTTTCTCCCCCTTCTTTTTGCCTAAGCAGTTTGATTCCAGCTGCCACTCAGAGGTGTTAGTATTTCTAGCCGTGGATCCCAAGGAGTCTGAATGTGCCTTAATGGCATTAGCTGTTGTTTAGCACAGTAGATCAGAGGAAAAGCAGTGGCTGATTGAGGCTGATTTGAATAATAATACAGAAACCTCCTATTTAGAATAGACAGGCCTATTCATTGTCTTCACTTTGTCAGTCTCCTGGTAGTTGTAGCTGGTTGTAAAGAGTCACACCCAGGTGATGTGGGATGGGATGTAGAGGGTGAACCTAGGAGTAATTACTGCCACACACCAGGTCAGCTGGACACAGCTGCTGGTTTTGTTTGGATACAGTATCTTTCATTGTTTGCTTCTCCGGTAACATTCAAGCATCCCTGGCATGCTCTCTACATGCTCCATCCCAGCAATGGCTGTGGTTCATAGGTGTCCAGTACAATTCCTGCACATAGATGAGAGGGTCAGGCCCTAAGAGCCTCACTAAGTATTTAATAGCTCCATTTAACAAGACGCATGAATCAATAGAAACTTAACCCTGCTTTCAGTCTAGCCCTTCACTTCCCTTGAAGATTTCTGCCTTCATTGCAGGGACAGCTGATCTGCTTGTGGGACAGGCACTGAACCCCACAATGTTCAGCTCAATACTGAGGTTATTTTTGTTTAATGTGCTGTAATGTGGTTTAGAAAGAACAGCTATGAAATGGGAGCCAGAATTATGAATGGATTGAATC